>NW_003303650.1:340138-357204 GCF_000142945.1 Phytophthora infestans T30-4 | reverse complement strand
CGGGGTCACTATCCCGAATCAGTGACACGTTCAAGTGATTAGAGAGGATTTGGATTGTCCGGCGCGGATGCAAGTTGCCTGTGGTGGATTAGCCATGACGAGCAGCGCCCCGTATGAAATGACGATGGATCTGGTATGAGTGATGCACGGGAAGGCAAGATCCACCGAGACCTATCTCGGATCCACCCTTACCTGGATTCACTTAGATGGATATGGGATATACTATATGGGAGTGGATCGAGTGTGGAGCCTATGAAGGAATGGTGGCAGGTGGCATCTGAAGGTGGATCTAGCAGCCACGGCTAATGAGAAGTCAAGATCCACCGCGAGGTGACCCGGATCCCACACTTCCGAGCTCCGATTCGAAGAGAGAGGATCCCGCATAGAGTGACCTGGATCCAGGATCCAGGGATCCAGGAATGATGGATGCAGTGGATCTCGAACTTTCGTGGGACAATGGAGATCACAGACGGCTGCAAGATGAAGTTGGATAATACAAGAGCTCAGATCCAGAACGAGTGTACACTTACAGTGAAGTGGATCAAAGCGACCTGGATCCGGATGAGTGTACCCATAATAGGGTGACCATAATCATTACGCCATGGATCCGGTGGATCTGATGATAATACAGCTGGGATGATGGCCAAGGAGAGTAAGGACAGGCAGCCGAGCCTGGTAAGGGTTTTAGTAGGTAAAAGACATAGAAGGTAGAAATCCAGGCAGGTATAGGCATAAGTATCAATACAGTCTTCTATTTGCACAGTATCACGCAAGTGCCTTCCTGCCCTCAAGAACCGGAACTACATTGGCCGTACGAGCTCGGAGAAGGTTGGGAATTGCGAATCTAGTGTTGGTAGTGATAACTGGATAATACATTGGCCAGATCCTACAACCTAGTGAGCTTTTCCTTTACACGTGCAGATCCGACAGGTTAACCGAATTTACTACTTGGTCGGTTATACCCCAGAGGCTCTCAACTCTCAAGATCCCGTCACAGGAGGCGGCAAGTACAACGCAAAGGAAGCGTAAAGGCAAGGGGCACACCCGCAAGGCAACCCTACGGCCAAATCCACGATCTAGGCCCCGGATCCATAAGCTCGAATATTCGCTTAGGATTCGGAACCATCCACGGACTCAGAGTGAAGATTTTCCACTGCTGCTCCACCCCATCCCCACGTCTCGCCAAGACACTCAAGCTTCACCACTCGAACTCTTCGGAAGTTACCGAGAGAGCAAGGTCCCGCCCTACCGACGGGTACACAAGGTGAGGAAAGTTCAGCAGAACACGGATCATTGGGGGACCCCCTCCGTTAGTCGGTGTCTGGGTGCAGTTGGTAAGTTGGATCCAGCAATCTCGCAGATTTTGCTGATCCCGCTACACCACAACACCATGGCACCTTGGTTGTCCTCGTAGATCACCGTAGCTCCCACTTGTTCAGCCCCAATGTACTTAAGCAGTAGACGCATCCACACCACTTCCTTGATGCAGTCACTCAGAGCCATGTACTCGGCCTCAGTCGAGCTTAGGGCGACGGTCTTCTAAAACGTGGAGCGCCAAACCACAGGTGCTCCGCACATCATGATCATTGTCCCGCTAACAAAACGTCTGTCGTCGCGGTTGCCAACCCAGTCTGCATCCGAGTAGGCGACGAGCTTTGTTCCTTGCGAGCCGTCGTACACGATGCCCACGTTCTTGGTCTTCAACAGATAGCGCACCACCTTAATTCCAGCATCCCAGTGCTTCTCACCAGGGTTCTCCAGGAAGCGACTCAGCTTGGCAACATCAACCGAAATGTCAGGTCTTGTGCCAGGTACATGATGCTACCAATGAGCGATCGGTACGGCTTCACCTTCATCTTAGCCTTGTCTTCATCGGTCTCCGGTCCGTCCTTCTTAGTCAAGTGTAGACTTGGGTCTAGTGGCATCAGGCTTAGCTTCGCGTTTTCTTGACCGAACTTCTTGATGATCGACTCGGTGCATGCGCGTTGTGAGATGCCAAGCTTCTTGCCATCGATGTCGTAGTCGATCTCGATACCGAGAATGAAACGGGCGGGTCCTAGATCCTTGATCTTGAACTTCTCGGCGATGCCAGTCTTTACCGACGCGATGATGGCCTTGTCTCGTGACGCAATCAGCATGTCGTCCACGTAAAAACACACGTTGCACTCGTCATCACCGGCACCACTCGTGTAGATGCACGGGTCAGCGTCAGCAGCCTGAATACCCATGGTCTTGAGATGGTTGTCGATTGTCTCGTTCCAGACACGAGACGACTGCTTGAGTCCGTACAGACTATGCAGTAGCATGCAAACGACATCATCTTCACCTTGAGCCTTTGCCAGTACCAGTAGCTCCCGAAGACCTTCTGGCAACTCCATGTAGATCTCTTCTTCGAGCTTCCTGTACCGAAACGCTGCATCCACGTCGCACTGCTCGATGACGAATCCTTCAGCACAACACTTGGGCAGCACTGCCCTGATTGAGTTAAGGTAAGCCACAGGTGCGTACGTCTCTTCGTAGTCGATGCCCTGTCGTTGTGAATACCCCTTTGCCACGAGACGAGCCTTGTGTCGAGTCACTTACCCCTTCTCATTGCGCTTCAACGCGAACACCCAGCGGCAACCGATCGGGCGCTGGTGCGTTGGTCTTGGCGCTAACTTCCAGGTACCGTTGTCCGTTAGCGACTTGAGCTCACTTGCAATCGATTTCTTCCAGTTGTCTTGGTCCGCACTAGTAGTCGCATCTGCGTACGTTATCGGGACAGCCTCGGTGGCAGCCATCAGCTGTTCACTCTCATCAATGGCAAGTTCGTTACCACTTGGCCTAGGTCGCTCTTGAGTCATCTTCTGACGCTTTGTCCCACTCGACGATCGCGCATCGATAATTTGCTTATTCCTATTGCTTGCCTCTTCAGGATCCGTTGTCTCGCCAATGTGCCGAACACGCGAACGAATAATCATAGGATGTGTCGAGTCGTATGGCACCAATGCAGTATTCATGCTCACGTCACGTTGAAGTGAAATCACGTCAGCAACTTTTACATCGGTGGGAGTGATTTGCGTGGAGTCAATCAGCGACATCTGATCCAGGCTTGGCACCAATGCGTCTGTGTCATCTTCTGCATCCAAGTGAGTCATGATGCGCGCAGAATCAGCTGTCTCAATAAACTTCACGGTGCGCACAATTTGCACCTTTCCTGTTGCCATGTTGAGGACGCGGTACCCCTTCACTCCGTCCTCGTAACCCATGAACCGACACTTGAACGCTTTTGCATCCAGCTTGCGGCGCGTCTCGTCGGGGATGTAAGCGTATCCAACTGCACCTAACACCTTCACGTTCTTGGGTTATGGTTGGGAGTGACTCACAATCTCGAAGGGTGTCTTCACATTGACCGAGTTGGGGATCCGATTGATGATCTAGGCCGCAGTGCTAACTGCCTCTGCCCACCACTTTCTATCGACACTCTCATGATAGAGCATGCAGCGAGCCATCTCCACGAGGCTCCGATTCATCCGCTCAGCCAGTCCATTCTGATGAGGTGTGCACGGCACCGTCTTCTCATGCTTGATGCCGCTGCGGTTGAGGTAGGTATTAAACTCTCGGCCCGTGTACTCACCGGCGTTGTCCGAACGCAGGCGTTTGATTTTACCAGTTGTATTCTCTATTCCGGCCTTGTACGTTTTTAACTTCGACAATACTTCCGATTTGGCCTTCATGAAGTAGACCGTAACGTGGCGTGAGTAGTCGTCAATGAATCTGACGATGTACGTACAACCACCAGGTGTCGTGGTTTGCATCGGATCCATTACGTCCGTATGCACCAGGTCAAGCACACCGGCACTCTTGACGAGCTTCTCCGGATGTCTCGTGTAGTCGTCAGCCTTCATCTTGCCCATGCAGCAGCCTGCGCACACGACGTCCCCGTGGGCTTCTTTTGTGACGCGAGGCACTCCTTCTGCCATGGCCAGTAGTTTCTCGTAGCGCTTGTACGGGATGTGACCAAGTCGGGCGTGCACAACAGCCCACGGCTCCTTACGATTCTCGTTGCAACCTGACACACCTGCCCCCCACTGTCTTCAACTTGTAGATGTTTCCACAGCGCTTCGCCTCCATGACGGTAGCACCACCAAAGCTAAAGACACATTTGTCCTTGCTGAACTGCGCGGTGACGTCTTTCTCGGCCAGCTTCGACACCGAGATGAGGCTTTCTTCAACTTCAGGGATGTACAGGACATCCGACAGCGTGACAGACGTCCCGTCCATCAGCTTTATACCGACGGTGCCTTTTGCAACTTCGTCGATCTTCGTGCCATCCGCGATCGTGATACGGACTGGCGTCTTCAGCTCCATCATGGACACGAGCTTGTACCGGACGCTGGTCATGTGCGAACTTGCACCTGAGTCGACGAGCCATTCACTCTTGGTCATCGCACTCGTTGCCATGAACGAGAAGTCGGGCGCTTTCTCTCGCGTCGCTTGCCCTCGTTCCTCGTCGGCCTTCTTCTGACGGCACTCGAATTCTCGGTGCCCTTGCTTCTTGCAGTAGAAGCACTTGCCCTTGAAACATTGCTTGCCACCGAAATATTTCTTCTTCGTAGCGAAAGCTTTCTCTTGAGACGATGACGATTCATCCGAGGCTTGAGCACCAGAGAGTGCTTGGATCGCGTAGGCAACGTCACGTTCGGCGTGTTCTCGAGGACAGTACTGATCATGTAACGGGGTTACATGGTGTGGAACACACAAGGGTACGAAGTACCCGGAGAGTTAACAAACTCTCAGTACATAAGTTGGAGAGTTAACAAGGTCTCTCAGTACGTTGGCCGAAAGCCACACGTTATGCATTTGATTAGGTTTAACTATGCTAGATAGTTAAACAGATACATTTACCCCTAGGCGGCTTGGCCGCAATAATAGTAAATAAAACGCTTCTGGTTTTGAAGCATAAAAGTTAAGGTGTTAGCTTTGAGCCCTGGTCTTGGGCTGTAAGTGTCCTTTGGATAAGAAACTTAGTATTAGTGACTCTTTGAGTCGAACGTCTTCCTCGGACGCTAAAGCTACGGCAGCCCCGCTGCAGATCATCTTGTACTCGTCCGTCAAACTGCCAAGGAGCAACACGAGCTGGTGAGTCTCGTCCAGAGTCTCACCGATCGTCTCCATTTGGAGGACGATCTCCTTGAACTGATCGACGTGGGAAGCGAACTTGGTACCAGGCTCCATCGTGAAGTTGTTCAACTTCTTGGTGACGAGAAGCCGGTTCTGGAGCGTCTTCTTGTTGAAGGGCCCCTCGAGCATTGTCCACGCCCAGTGGCAGTCAGTGCTCCACGGACGTAAACTTGGTACGTGAGACTCACGTCTCCAGCGATAACACCAAGTGCCTTCAGATCGTTGGTCTTCCATTCTGCCGTGGAGCGATCACTTGGTCGAACTCGGGCTTGATGATCTGTGGGAGCAGACCCTTCCGAGCAAGCTTCATCCGCATGTTGAACTCCCAGTGGAAGTAGTTGTCTTTCACGAGCTTGTCGATGTTGTCGGCGTAGCTTGGGCTCATTACCAACTGAGAGTATGCGTTCGAGGCTTGAAGTAGTCGAGTGTTAAGAAGAAAAGAAATTCGAAAGTGAGTTTTATTGAGTTAGTTGTTCTTGTCTTGCTTTGCTAGCTCATTTCTACTTTCCTCCATAGTCTTCCTAATCACATGTAAAACCATACACAAAAGATACATTTCGTCGGCAACGCATATACTCGTCATAAGTGTTGGCGACGAAAATCACTTGAGTTTTGTATGTGGACTGGATCTGCACAAATCCGACCCTGGCATTAGCCATACCAATCATTTGGGATCATCCAATCAGATAGCTCCATTCGACCCACTTCAACTTATGACCCCTCAGGGCACACGCTTGCCACGCACCAACCGCATGCTCCAGGCGCGTGCCTAGAGGCAGGAACCCAGGCGAAGTGACGGCGAAGTGCAATCACAACAAGCACTGCAATTATTTCTACAAAAGACTGAGCCCCTAGCATCAGACTTATTAGTACCATGTTTAAAAAAGATTACTCTGGTGATCTTGGCAAAGGCTCTTTATTATTGTTGGCTATCACTGTACCTTCATCTTCCACACAGAATCGCCTGCCCTTCCAATAGGTGCAAACGCTACGCAATATATTTATTTTAGCGTCGTGCTCGATTTCATGGGCCGTTTCTGAAACCTAGAAATGGCCTGTCCAGCTTGCATCACATACCCGCTTGTACTGCCTGTCTAAGCTTGTAATTATGTGAAGATTAATCACTCCTCATACTAAACCCAATGAAAGCTACCTTGAAGTAAAAAATATACAAACTGTAACATTTTTAATGCATTGAAGTGTGTTCATTTTGTGCTGATTCAGATTTAGTCATTAGACATCGCAATCTGTGTCAGTTATGGTTATAGCCTTTGGATATAACTATGCGTCGCCAGACGCCTTGCTGTAGTTGTTTTGACGGCGGTGTTTTTTTATTTGATACTTAAACTAAGATTCATGGATGATTAAATGTCAATTAGGCTCTAAGTTTATTTTAAAGTTTCTTTATGGGTCAACTTAAAATAACCCTGCTTTACACCTCTCATGCTGTGTTGTTGTCTTACCGCTCCATGTAAAACCTATCCTACGCCCTTGCCGGCAACCGTTCCGCCTATTTAGTATTATCATCATTTTGCTGTCTAAAAAACGCTTAGAAAACAATGGTCAAGTTCAATTTGCTTACATTAGTAATTGTCATCAGCACATATAAGTTCTTTTTGTTCAATCCAAAATTATCTATCTTTGTGGCTCAAGCGACAGCGTTTATTAGCATAGCGTTGCTCTTACGACCAGTTCTTACGACCGGCTACTGTTGTACATGTAACATGTACGATTTAGCAATACCTCATATAATTTCACTAGATAAAATTTTAGTATTAATATTTTTACAATAAAACAATTGTAGTTATCATTTTAGTCATTGTAACTCGCTGAAACTACTGAGTACAGATTATTTAGTATACTAAAAACATGTCCTCGGAAACACGCATTCTTAAGTGTACGCTAAGCACCCTGCAGCATTGGCCCTCAGTTTAGCACTCGAATCAATAACAACATGTATTATTAGAAAGTAAATAATGTTAAAACGATGCCGACTTCGGATAATGAATAGCCTTGTGCAAATCCCCATATGTACACAGGGAAACACTTTGACTGATGTCAACTACACAATTTGGCAATCAATTGGAGCCGCCTTCGCTGCGCTCGGCAGCTCTATAAAATATTAGAAATATTTTTTTCCAATGAATTTTTCGGAAAAGCGTGACAGGCACGACAATTTAGTGGACGGACAGACAGATTGCTGCAATAGATGTTTAAGACTAGCGCTCTGGGCGCCCGCTCCGCGGACGCTAGGGCATGGTTGGCTGGTGTGGTGTGAACTGCCCGCCTCCGCTGCGCTGCGGAGGGCTTAGAATATCTACTTAGAGCGAGGCTACAGATAATATATGTATACTGTGATCTACTTATGCTACGTTCCAAAACAACACCGCACACAGTATTCTCAGTGCTCACATGCTATGGTAAACATGACCAGGATTGAACGTGATCTGCAATATGAGCACCATCTTACCCGGGAAAGTTTTGGCTATAATCCCGTTTGAACGTATAGCTCCTAGAACAACACGAATCAGAGGTGCGCGTGGTAGCAAATGTAATATATGCTGTGCGGAAGACGGATCAGTACCAATGATGATCCCAAATTGGCATAGATACGTGAGGAATCCCAGTGTAGCTGGAGTAAATACGCCTACTCAAACATATTACCATCCGCACGTCGTCGCCGTGAGGCAGTCGACACGATATCTTTGATTGCAATGGTCTATTAGAGAAAGGTCTAGCCATCGCCTCGCACGAAGTATCTTTTAGGACAGGTAGTTTTTTTCGATGGTCGTCACAGACACCAATATTATGCCTTGAAATTGTTCCGCTGAGCTCGTTATGATATTACTAAAGGGTATTTCCATTATCCTTCGCATGTATTGATCTTACTTGTATAGCTTACTTACTGACTGATTTGCGTAGCTACTGCCTGACCGAGTGGCGTAGATCCAATCCGATTGGCATTTACTGGTTCCGATATGTATGACGAACATACGAAGCCACATGGCTGTAGACAAATTATCAGATCATAGATATCTTAGACTTGAATCGAAAAGTAGATCATGAACATTAGATAAAGAACTTTCAGTGTCTAGCTAACAGCCCGGCGTGCTATTGGATATGTCCGTGTTTATTCCACAATGTCGCGAATGGTGTGGTCGTGATAACCAGCACCCATGTATTGGGTACTGCTGCAATCTCGGTACTTTCGCATTGTCGTGCTAGCTTACAGTACTTACGCATATTATGCATCCGTCTACATGATAAAGCGCATCGCTAATTAGGCACAGGTTATACCCGCGGTGACGCAGGCAGCCTGATACAGGCCGGCTGACCAGGCTTCTGTTAGCAGTAGGAAAGACAATATATACGCGCGCGGCAGGTACACATTATAGCCACCCTCGACTCAACCGAGCTCTTATCTCGACCATTATGGACAGGGCGCTAAAGTAAAGTACTGCGTACAGATACATCTCCTTGCGATGGCCGTTTGTATGGTTAGCACTACCGCATACGTGGTTGTGTCCATGTAGACAGCAGCTTATTCATCGCGCATAGTGCTCACTCAATACTGAAGCTTACATTCGTGAGCGCACATTAGTGAAATATAAACTGTGAGGGTTGGTGGT
Source organism: Phytophthora infestans T30-4 (assembly GCF_000142945.1). Classification (NCBI taxonomy): domain Eukaryota; phylum Oomycota; class Peronosporomycetes; order Peronosporales; family Peronosporaceae; genus Phytophthora; species Phytophthora infestans. Next base: position 348,412 of record NW_003303650.1, on the reverse strand, counting down.
ACAGATAGCATGGGTTTGCGTGTGCCAAGTGAGCAAGTGTATTTTTATCTACGGTAACGCGTATGCAGATAGGGATGGCCAGCTTGCAAGGGTACGCAGTAGATACTATGCGCTAATTATTATATGAAACGCGCTACGCTCTGTAGGTGCATCAGCACTATTGGCGGCACCATTGTACGTGTACCGTATGTGCGGCTCCAAGCCTCGCACCGTCGGCCAGTATACTAAATACAAATAAAGGTAGGAAAATGGGGGCCTAAACGGGTATATTTACCCATTACTTGCTCTTCTGCTGCTTGTTTCGTTCGATGTACCTGGCGTTTCGGGCGGTCAGCTTGCGAGGGCGGCTGGACCTCTTTTTCTTCTTGGGGTACCCGTCAGGACCCTTCGTCTTCTTCACGTTTCCCAGGCTTTCCTGGCGGCGCACTTCAGCCGAATCCGATGGTGGGGGCTTTTCCTCCCAGAACTGAACCGTTTTTGGGCCGTTCTCGCAGGCTATACAGCGCTGCACGATGTCTCGTCCGCTGATTGTACAGAACACGTAGCCGTACTGTAGCTTCCCGCAGCAGACGCAGCGCACCCGGGCATCCGTCGTAGACCGCTACGGGTTCAGCAGAAGCGGGTCAATCTTCGCCTCGCATTGCTTGCACATAGGGCCCACCATTTTGCAAACTATGAGTAAGTTAGCGAATTATATTGTTTTAACCAATTACTTGCGTTCAAATATTAGCCAATAGCACGGAAATATAAGGCTGGTATTTATTATTAAACAAATATTAAACTGCTTTATTATTTAATATTTTGCTTTGCTTTAATAGTAATACTATCAGATATTTAAACAAATACATACTTTACATGCAATAAAAGTGACTAAAATCATTATGTACCGTGCGCGCATGCATTCATCAGGTGCGGTGCACGGGGAGCAGATAGCGCAATGACCGTGCAGCCGCGCGCGCCTTCATCGCACGGTGGCAGTGGTGAGTGTCAGGTGAAGTAAAAAGATATATATTCGCAAAGTCCCTACAAAAAGCGCTGGTCGTGAAGCCTACTTTAATATAAAAATACTATCGTCTCTAATTTAAAAAGTCTGTGGAAAATAGCATCGCAGAGCTCTTACAAATGCGGTCTGTGAAGCTTATTTTAATAATACTAATACTATTAATATCGTCTTTACTTTGAAAAGTGTGTGGAAAATAACATCCCAGAGCTCTTACAAAATACTTGTCTGTGAAGTCTACATTAAAAAAAATATCTCTATTTGAGAAGTGTGCAGAGCTCTTAGAAAATAAAGTGGGTATTATGCCCAATTTGCAGTACATACGACAGGTTTTGCGTAGCTAAATGTAAATATGCCATCATCTGCGCAGCTCGCCTGGCTGTTTGTATCCAATCGATGTGTTTCGTTCTCGGCAGAAATGTTTACATCACGTCCAATCGCGAGGGCGATAGACGGTCTGATCATGCGACAGATCCAGTCAGCGTCGCAGGTCGGCAGGTATTGCCCAATCAGGGCGCGAGTTAATTGTGTGACGCTTTTGGATATATTTGTAATTTTGGCATCGTTAGGTCGAGTCAGAAAGGTAGGCGCGGTCGTTACGATGGGAAGAAACTGTATTAAAAAGACCGAGTGTAGCTATGCGAGAAGGCAGGGGAAAGCAGCAAGAAAGGAAACGGACGGACGTATTGACAGACGGACGGACGGACAGACAGGTTACTCGGTAAGAGAGCGGGAAATTCTGGACGTCCTCGGGAACGCCTCTCTATTTTTTACGATGGACATTGCCTCTAAGTATTGGAACGTTCCCATGGGCCCAGGCAGCGTAGAGAATACGTCCTTCACGAGCAAGGTTGGGCTCTATGAGTATCTAGTCATGCCGTTCGGCTTGTGCAACGCCGTTCCGGCTTTCGAACGCCTGATGGAGATCGTTCTCGTCGACCTCAAGTGGAGGACTTGTCTCATGTATCTCGATGACTGCGTAGTGTTCAGTGACGACTTCCTGACTCATCTGAGTCGTGTGTGTCAGTGCTGGAACGCTTCAGAGCTGCTCTATTTAAGTTAAAGATGAAGAAGGGACATTGGGGTGTGACCAAGTGGCGTTCATATGCCATATTGTCACGCCTACGGGCATCATGCCGAACCCTGAAAAGCCGAAGGCCGTGTTGAACATTGAGAGCCCTCATGACCTGCATACGGTGAGGGCGTTCGTGGGGCTAATCAGCTACTTTAGGCTTTACATTCCGGGCTTTGCGGTCTTTGAAGCGCTTCTGGAATGCCTGTAGCAGATGGACGTGCCGTTCTAGTGGAACGACGACTGTGAGGTGGCGTTCCTTCAACTTCGACGAGCTCTAGTGAAACCTCCCATACTGGTGTACCCCAATTTCAAGGCACGTTTTAAACTGTATGTGGACTCTTCTCACCTAGCTGCAGAGCGTGTCTCATGCAGGAGGTTGACAAGCGTGACAGATCCATAGCGTATGCGAGTAAGATGCTGGTGGGGTCCCAACGGGACTAGATTTACAAGACGAGCGGAACTACTGAGATCGAGTGCTGGGGAATAGTCTGGGCGACACGAAAGTTCCGGAGTTACATCAGCCACGTTGAATTTGAACTATACACTGATTATCAGGCTCTGACATGGATGTTTGCAGAAACTACTAGAACGACAAATGCAAAGCTGGCTCGTTGGGCGATGGAATTATCGCAGCTGCGGCTCAAGGTTTCCTACAAACTGGGGACGTCAATGAGATACGCAGACAGCTTGTCACGGGTGTATAATCGACCGAGCGCTCACGTTGAAGGGGCTATACAGATGGCTGACCTGCTCAATCAGGATGACAGTGACCCAGCTGTTTCAGATAACATGGAGGCTCAAGACGTCACGCCTAGTCTTCTGGAACGTTACCCTATGTGGCGGAACGCTAAGTTGGAACGCTTCCCGTGTTTCAATCTCAGTCGGGGAGGCCCCTGACTCAGGCGTTCTAGGTGGAGCTCCCGAGAACGCCCAGCCGACAGAAATAGCCTTAGGGGTACCGGAGCTTCTTACTCAGGATGAGCAGGAAGAAGCCTTGAAGGGACGTGCTCCGCGGGCTGATATGTCTCCGGTTGTTTCGTTCGGGTTAGACTTCGACAAGTTTGTATTGGAGCAAGAACGAGCACCTTGGATGCGTGCTTCCTAAAGGACGGAGCTTTGGCACTCGATCTTCAGTTGAGGGTGACCGTGCTGAAGACGTCGCCTCATTACCTGATCCAGAACGGAGTCTTGATGCGACTCGTTCACTTGGCAGGGCCGGTCAGAACGATAAGCGGTCCTGTCGTGCCGTTGCCGTTCATCGAAAACATTCTACTGCCTCGCTGATACCGTCTCGGCGCATCTCGGCAAGACGAAGATGGCTGATAAAGTGAGACGTCACGCCTACTGACATGGATGGAGAAAAGACGTAGTCGAATACGTGCGCGAGTGTGCGATATCCAGTGGAGGCAAGGGGCGTAGACCGTGGAGAGCTGGCCTAATGCAACGTATGCCGGTCCAAGAGCTGTGAGGGCCGTTCTCGTTAATGGTGGTGGACGCAGTCGGACCGTTGGTAGTTACTCCGAGGGAAGACAAGTAAATCTTTGGGTTTATGGACTACTTTATGTGATGTGCAGGGGCGTTCGCAGTCACGTCAATCGGTACTGTCTCCTTCGTGAACGTGATGATAGAAGGCGTGGTCTGTCGACATGACGTTCCAGAACGTCTAGTTAGTGATCGTGGAACGAATTTTACGTTCGAGCTGACCAAGTCGCTGTACCAGACGCTGGGCATTAAGAAACTACGGCGCTGCATACCATTCACACACACATGACCTCCTGGAACGCTTCAATGGAACGCTAATGGGGATGTTAAATGTGTTCGTGAGCGAGACGCATCCTGATTGGGACGCTTACCTACCTCGAATTCTCTTCGCCTATAGAACGGCTTACCACGAAGGACTCGGAGACACGCCGTTCTTCAGCTTGTGACCCGGTACTACCAATTGACATTGCGTTCCTGAACACGGGCAAGGATTGGAAGAGTAACGAAGCTGCCGTGTATCGAAGGAAACTCTATCACTCACTGCGAGACTCACGACGCCTCGTGGAAAGGCAGTTGCTCAAGGCTCAGGTCCGGCACGAACAACGACTCGCCGAGCATGAAGGTGTCTTATGCCGAGGGGGATGCTGTTTGGGTCTATCAGTTCTTCCGAGCGCGATCTCGGGAACGCTGGACCAAGAAACTGGCATTCTCCTGGCACGGCCCGTACCGGGTCGTCGACCAAGTCGGGGAGAACGCCTACAAGATTGCGATCCACACACATCCTAACAAGATCATCACCGTGAATATGAATCACCTGAAGCGCTTCCGTGGTCGTTGGAGTCGACCGTTCGCAGATGAGAGCTCCGATGAAGATGAAGAGAACGCCTCCGAGGTTGGAGCAGGTCCGTTGCAAGAAGGGGATATGCCCCCAACATTCTTTGTAGAACACCTAACAGTTGGAGAAGAAACGACCTTCTGGGGAGTATCGTCTCCAATCGTAGATGTGTTGGCAAAGCGAGTTGAGAGACGCGAAGCTCAGTATTATTTTATGCTCACGACCACGTAAAAGACGTTCTAGTACCCGAATTTGGAACGCTGATTCGCTCTTTTGAGGACACAGACCGCAGGAAGAGAGGCTGCCGGATTACGTCGGAACGCCAGGTTGGTGGAAGCCAACGTTGATGTGAATAACGCAGAGATGCTGTTCTAACGAAGAAAGTCCTGCTGGAATAGGTGTGGTCTGAGGCCGCCCGAAAAAGGAAGAAGGTGCGAGGGAATTCGAGGTCTCGGCGCACCGAGTGACCTGTTTGCATTTTACATTTTTGGATTGTTCTCGAGTTGACTCGACCAGATCCTGGGGAATAAGGATGTTGGAACGGCTCTGGGTTCCCGAGGAAAGAACGGTGAAAATCGGTGTTGAAACGACTCGAGACGCCAAGTGAACGATTCGTCGCTGGCACGGGTACAGTCAACAGAGAAGTCACGAGTTCGGAGGGAGGCAAGGCGAGAGCGTAGCATCGCGGGTAGCTTCTACGAGCCGGTCGCCACATATGTAGAAGAAGAAGTAGACCGCTTGACCGTTATGCCCTAGTCCAGCCAAGAACGCCTACGAGACGTTCCGCAACGGCGTGGTTACCACCCACCGATCACTGCACTACCCACAAGTCTCAGCTCGACACCACCCTCGGTCGTCGTTAGCGGAGCCGACAACTCCCGCCATGTAGCCCAGTTGTCCATCTGTCCTGTCGATCTTCAAGGGGTCACCCCCATTCTCTGAAAGGTCGTCCGTTCCTTTCTTAGTCCCTTTCCATCAGACCGTTCCATTCTTGACGCCACTTCCCGGGACGCCACCCGCACGTACTCCGGTGTCAGCCTTCAAGCTGAAATTCCACTCCTGAAACATATCACTTCTCAATCGCCTTCCTCGGCAGCACCTCTCTTTCTCCGTCATCTCGCCCCGTTGTCATGTCGTCGCGGTTCACCTCTGCTGAGCGGAAGAAGGTTCACCGGTTTCTTGACGCGGCCCTCGAGCAGGACGGGCTCGGTACGCCTGGCAGTGACGCTCGGCCTCTCCACCAGGCGCTCCTCAGCGACTTGGTAGCGCGTCTCGCCGGTAGTCCGCAATAGCAGGCCTGGATCACCTACAACACTTAGCACAGGACGACCTCGACGGGGATACGACGGCTACTCTTCGGGGTCCAGTGGTAATTCTCCCGTCCCCACCAAGCTCGCAGACCTCCAGCAACGCTTCAGACTCGCCCAAGACCAGGAAGAACTCCAAGTATCACGCGAACGAGGACTCCGTGACCAGATCGCCGGCCAAGATGAAGCGTTCCTCCGGTAAAGACAAGAAGGCGGCTCGCGTTCCAGCTGAAAACTTCAGCGACCTCCTTGAGCGAAGGCTCCAATCTTCATACACAAGGCGACCTTAGCCGTTCTAGCCAAGGCGGCCGATGTAGGCAAGACACATTGGTGGTTGGCGTTCACCTGGTCAGGGCGGACGCTTTTCTACGATCCCAAGAAGTACCGTCACGTGCTTTGGGCTCAGTGGCGGTTCTGGATGGCTAATCGTCGCGCCTTCTGGGAGTTGCCGTTCCACGCCCCACTAGAACCTGGAACGGCTCCGTCGAATCGCTGAAAACTCAGGATACTCGTCGGCCAAGCCCAGCTCGTGTTCACCAGCACCTGCATTGAGACTTGGGGCCTGTACGTCTTTCTGGAGAAGCCAGACGAGCACCTTGAGATGTTCTGCTTATGAGGGCAGCCCCGTCGCTTCACCCGCGAAGCTCACAACTATGACGGACCCATTGTGGACGACTTAGCCGTTCTTTGATTTTGATAACGGCCCAGATCAGCGAGGGTTCGTACGAGCTACCTTGCGCGAGCGCGCTGATTTGAGCGGAGATCAAGCGAGAAGACTGGTCTGACTTCGAGGACGAAGACGAAGTGAATCCACCAGTCCCCGCGGAAGACAAGCATGCCCCGGAGGAAGCGTTCGACAAGGAGGAGGACGAAGAAGAAGTGGAGGAAGCCTCGGGTGATGACGACGCTGGAGACTACGAAGATTATGATGACGACATGGAGTCTTCCAGCAAGTAGTCCGACGGCGTTCCTGCTCGCGCCTTTCGTGCCGTTCCATCTTTTACATTTAATTTTGCGTTCCCCTCTTGAAGTTACGCACCCGCGTTCCATGTACATCTCTCGTCGCATCATCTTTGTCCATCATCCATTCCCATACGCCCCCGTTTTACTTCCTCCTTGTTACCTATAACATTCCATCTCTTCAAGACGCAAAATAGGGCGTTCTTCTTCAGACCCCTATGAACGACCGTTCCAGGTCGTCTCGATGGATTTTGTGATCCCAATTCCGAAATCTCGCAAGGGCAACACTGTGTTGCTTACTCTTGCTGTTGAAGATCTGTTACGTCCAGCTGGCAGGAAAGACGCTACAGGTCTATACATGATTCTCGACGGTAGAGTGGGTACATAAGGCGAATTATCTCGTCGGACGCGCAGTCCCGTTCGTCATGCTGCTCTCGCAGTGGCACTTGAAGGTGCAGCGCGTGAAGGAAAAAGATGTCGCCTTCGCGCAACTACTGCCGTCAAGCATTACGAGCTTCGTCGACCTGGAAGACTCACTCGTGCCGGTGGCACCTCCAAACAAGGGTTCTCCGACTATTCGGATGGACCCAGCGTTGCTGTACGCCAGCCTTCCCCGTCATTACAGTGCATTCGCCATGGCTTTTGACGGATCAGCGAAGACAGAGAAGTACGGTGGCTACGGGAGTTGTTCATGGGTGTTGAGGAGCCTTCCTGAGTGGAAGATAGTGATTGCTGCAAACGCTTACCTCTCGGCCACCACGGTGAATGAGGCAGAGTACAAAGGAATGATTAACGGTGTCAAGGCTGCTATTGCGCACAGTGTTGAGGATTTAGTCATCGTTGGTGACTCAAGGCTCGCGATTCAACAATAACTAGGGGTGATCGCATGCAGGAAGGAAACTCTGCTGAATACTCACAAGGAACTCGCGGCCCAGCTTCGATCAGTTAAAAAAATTCACGTTGTACGAGAATACAGCGCTGCCGCGGATTCGTTAGCCACTGAAGCGCAGGAATCAAAGGTCAGTCGTGTAATCTTAGCTGAAACTCGCAAGTCGGAATTGGCGTCGCTGAATCGCATCCAGGAAATGATCTACGAGCCGGATGAAGACTCGGTAGATGTTTCGTCACGTGGAGCAGAGCGTCAAGTACACGCATGGCTTCCTCCAAAGCATCGTCGGCGATTCGGGTCTCCTCAGAATCCTCAGGATCTTCATCATTACCGTCATCATCTTCGTCGGGACTGAGCGAATAATGGCCCGCTGAGAGGGTACACTTTGCAGACGAACGGATTGGAGGTCCCGAGTCGTCCGACCAATCGAATTCATCTTTCTCGTCGTCTTCCGAGCTGCCGAGTCCACAGCCGGTAGGAATGGTACGTTTGACCTTCGCCTTACCGGACTCAGTTCCCACCGGTTAGGATCCGGTAGAGGCGGGTCGGGAAACGGTAGGCACCGCCGCGGAAGGTCCAGCAGTGGATCCTGACTGAGCCGAACCGGACCTAGCCGTGGATGCAGCTAGCCCCGTCTTAGAGGCGTAATTGCCGTGGATCCAGTCGACGAAACGCCTGGGACGACGTCGTGATAGTGATCCAGCCTTGAGAAACGTCCCGTTTTGA
>NW_003303650.1:336476-338717 GCF_000142945.1 Phytophthora infestans T30-4 | reverse complement strand
CCCTCGGGTTTATGAGCAGCTAAAAGATCGTACCTGACTGTTTTGTCTAACTTTACAAAAAATTTGCATTAGCATCCGAGCATCCAGCTCCATCTTGCTGGCTCACCTTTCAACCGCGACTTTAGTATGGACTTAAAGTAGAAGTCACGAAGGCTTCTGTGGTGAAGTGCTTTCTCAGAAATAGGAGAATGGACCTAACAAGGGGTCACTATCCCGAATCAGTGATAATGTCAAGTGATTAGAGAGGATTTGGATCGCCCGGCACGGACGCACGTTGCCTGAGGTGGATTGGCCATGACGATCAGCATCCCGCATGAGAGCGAGACAATGATATTGATATGTGGTGACGTACGGGAAGGCAAGATTCCACCAAGGAATAACTCGGATCCACCCTTACCTGAGTTCACTTAGGGGGATATGGGATATACTATGTACGGGTGGATCGAGTGTGGATCCTATGAAAGAATGATGGTAGGTGTCATCTGAAGGTGGATCTAGTATCCACGACTAACGAGAAGGCAAGATCCACCGCGAGGTGTCCCGGATCCCATACTTCCGAGTTCGGATCCAAGGAGGTGAGGATCCCGCATAGAGGGACCTGAATACAGGATACAGGGATGGTGGATGCAGTGGATCTCAAACTTTCGTGGGACAATGGAGATCACAGACGGTCACAAGACGATGTTGGAGGATTGGAGAGCTCAGATCCATGACGAGTGTACACTTACAGCAACCTGGATCCGGATGAGTGCACCCATAATAGGGTGGCCATAATGATTACGCCATGGATCCGGTGGATCTGAAGATAATACAGCTGGGATGATGGGTCAAGGAGAGAAAGGACATGCAGCCGAGCCTGGTAAGGGATTTAACAGGTAAAAGACAAAGAAGGTAGAAATCCAGGCAGGTATAGGGTTAAGTATCAATACAGACTTCTATTTGCACAGTGCCACGCAAGTGCCTTCCTGCCCTCAAGAATCGGAACTACATTGGCCGTACGAGCTCGGAGAAGGTTGGGAATTGCGAATCTAGTGTTGGTAGTGATAACTGGATAATACATTGGCCAGATCCTACAACCTAGTGAGCTTTTCCTTTACACGTGCAGATCCGACAGGCTAACCGGATTTACTACTTGGTCGGTTATACCCCAGAGGCTCTCAACTCTCAAGATCCCGTCACAGGAGGCGGCAGGTACGACGCAAAGGAAAACAAAGGCAAGGGAAGACACCTGCAAGGCAACCCTACGGCCAGATCCACGATCTAGGCCCCGGATTCATAAGCTCGAATATTCGCTTAGGATCCAGAATCAACCACGGACGCAGAGTGAAGAATTTATCACTGCTGCTCCACCCCGTCCCCACGTCTCGCCAAGACACTCAAGCTTCACCACTTGAGCTCTTCGGAAGTTACCGAGAGCAAGGTCCCGCCCTACCGACGGGTACACAAGGTGAGGAAAGTTTAGCAGTACACGGATCATCGGGAGCCCCCTCCGTTAGTCGGTGTCTGGGCGCTGTTGGTAAGTTGGATCCAGCAATCTCGCAGATTTTGCTGATCCTGCTACACCACAATGGTGCGCGTACCCGGATCTTTTGGTGACTCGGGATTTTACCGTGAGTCCCAAGAAGATGCTCAAGTGAAGATTGAGCCAGGAAAAGAGGGGTCGTCGGAGGTCGGATCAACGAAGACGCTGCTGAATGAAACAAGATCCGCGGATCGATAGAGTCCCGGGAGGAACTCTGTCGACGGAAGAGAGGTGAATCCGGATCTAGAAGAGAAACCTCTCTATCCACCCCAGGTCCCCTCGGGGACCCCTGCGGATCATGACTTGCGTCAAGATCCGCTAACAAAACAAGGGAAAGTGAAGGCGAAACGGTATGTATTTGCAGATTCACCGGTTAAGCCAACACCGTACCTAACCCAAGCCCGCTAGTCGAAGAAACGAGAAAGAAGACGAAAACGAGTAAGACTACGCGGCAGAAGATGCAAGCTCCAGAGTCGGAAGAAGACCAAGCTGGATCCAGGTCAAGCTGGTCCGACAAGGATCTCGAGTTTGTATATCGCCACCAAGCTCTACGCGACTTTCTGCATCAAGTTCCTGTCATGCGGATCATGAATCCACGACAGATCGAAGATCCAAGGGAACCGGTGAGAGCACGAACGAAAACGGCGAACAAGTTGGTGGCAGTCAAAAATCTATTACATTTGCTTACGGGTTCAGGCATCGTAGCTGGTGTGTTCGAA
>NW_003303650.1:332569-333880 GCF_000142945.1 Phytophthora infestans T30-4 | reverse complement strand
CTGGCGGATGGGACAATGTGTTTCCCTGACGAGATGCGGATCCAGCTCAGTGGATGACGACTGTGGTTCGGGGCGAAGATGATAATCCTAAAGGGCTTACAATACGATCTAGATTAAACCCGTGGAAACCTGGGAATTGCCGGATCGAATAAAATGGGTGGAACATGAGAAGCTGTGGGTCACTCGAGGCGAAAAGTGGGTGCCTACAGCGATCCAAGGACCTGGTGGATCGCAATATCCCCAGGTCACGAATGTCAGTGACAAGAGATTATTACTAGATCAGTTTGAGAAAATAGGGCGATGGCTGGTAAAGGATGGCATCTTTAGACGACCTGGGTATGTGTTAGTTGGATCTCGTCGCTATAGAGAATGACAGAATCTGGCGTATGAAACAACTACCGAGACTAAACCCCTCGGGGAGGTGAAAGCCGCGGCGGAGCCGACCGGCCCCTTGGTGGACCGACCTTCATATCCAGCTCCGCGGAAGATTCTACTGAGAAATCGTCGGATTGGGATCCAAGTGGTGACGGCTGGATCATTGAAAGCAGGAGATACCCAGAGCCAGCCCGCAGGTAGCCAGGGGTCTGTGGAGGATGGAGCACAGGAGAACGAAGCCAATCCGTTAGATCCGGCGGATCCGGAGATAGATCCGAACTGCCTATCAGACCGAATTCCTGGATGCCGCCAAGAGTGCCGGCACTGGTCAAACGGGAGCCGTCGTACGTAAGCGTACCAGAAGACCAAGTCGATCCAGGAGGCACTTCCCCAGATACCAGAATACCCGATTCAATAAAAGTAGTAGGGCCAACTGAAGAGGGGAAATCGCGGTGTCTGGATCCAGAGGTGGATCCGACAAAGACTGAGGATGAACAGGTATGTTACCATGAAGGTGGGGAACCGCACGCAGAATATCTTGGGGAAGGTATGGCGGTAATCCCGGAGGTGCCACTGACCATGTAGGAAGTCACAATTGACGATATCCAGGTGGATCCGGGAGTGAGCGAGCCCGCGGAAGTGGACCGACTACGTTAGAAAACCCGGGAAAGCTGACATCTGCTAATTGTCAAAGGTAATGCACTCACACCAGCCACACGCGGAGTCAAATGTGATATCGATGTCATCGACGCGAAACGGATTGCACATAGGGTGAGGAAGGTGGCACCTCAATTCCGTATAAAGATCCGAGTACCGGGTCTGTTGCGAGCCATGATCATCTGTTTCTCAACCTTTACATGGGCGTCTCCTGTGGTGATCATTATTAAAAAGAACGGGGTGAATATACGTTTGTGTATTGGACCATCGGATGGTTAA
>NW_003303650.1:329585-330642 GCF_000142945.1 Phytophthora infestans T30-4 | reverse complement strand
GCAAAGCCCCGGCACTAACGCTGTTACGGCAGAAGGTGACGATCCACCTGCGCGGTTGGATGAATCACGAGCTAGTACATGTCAAGCGAGATTGGAATGCCAGTGCGGACAGTTTGGCCAGTGCCGCTTTACGAAATCAATGTGGTGTTGAGGTGGAGAGAGAGGCCGAGCGTCAGGATCTTGTCACGTTAAACCGACTAGACGAAGTGGTGGTGGTTGGATCCGTGAAAAGGGCAGTCCAGGTAATGACTGTCACTAGATCCAGAGGGAGGATTGGGTCCAGCCCCCAGATTCTTGATGAAACATTTGTGAAGGGGGTCCGCATTGAGCGGACCCTCAAATCACAGAACGAAGAAGCGTGGATCTTGGGACTAAAGAAGTATCTGGTGGGGGACGTACGACGCCTGAGTCGGGAAGACGCCAAATCCTACGGTATTATCGCTGCGGATTATGAAGTGGATCTGAACGACTTACACTTCGATTGCCCCCCTTCGAAGCGGGTCAGTGGGGATCGAGACGGGTTGATGAGATTGATGATGCCAGAAACCCTGCAACGGGATGTCCTGCATCATTATCACGCTAGCTTGGAAGGAGGACGTCAGGGAGTCAGTCGAACTTACCAGCGGATCCGAGAGTGTTTTCGTTGAAGGGGACCATTTAAGAGTGTGCAACAAAATGTCGGCGAATACATTGTGAGACAGGCAAAGGCAGGCCCACCATCGAAGGGGAGTCTCCAGGTAACGTCCAAGGCGACTTACCCTTTCTAAATCCTATCCCAACGCTTCCTAAGTCATTCAAAGGGGAACACCGAGTTGTTGGTCTGGGTGGATCGGCTTACGGATACGTGACAACTAAAGGCTAGCGCGTCCAGAACTGCACAGACCATCGCCAAATCTTACGAGGAGTGTGTCTTTCGCAGATTCCAGTGAGATGATTCGTCATGGATCGGGAGCCCAGGGTTCATTGTCCGATTTCTTTTCGAGCCTTTCAACAGAATTCCTTGGGGAAAGGCAAGCGGGCGACTTATGTCATATCGTCGCCCAAGCTAATGGATCTG
>NW_003303650.1:307352-327155 GCF_000142945.1 Phytophthora infestans T30-4 | reverse complement strand
ATCATCGTCATCATCATCGTCAGAACTAAACAAGAAGTGACCCTCTGAGAGGGTACGTTTCGATGAAGAACCGATAGGGGGCTCCAAACCGTCCGACCAGTCAGATTCATCATCCTCGTCGTCTTCCTAGCTGCCAAGTCCACAGCCAATAGGGATAGGACGATTCCTTTGATTTACCGAACCCAGATCTACAAGTTGAGATCCAGACGAGGCTGATCGGGAGACGGTATACACCGCCACGGAGGATCCAGCAGTAGATCCCGACTGACTCGAGACAGACCCAGCCGTGGGCGCTACTAGCCCAGTCGTAGAGGAGGCAGTCGCCGCAGATCCAGTTGACGAACCCGTCTTGAACAATGTCGGGGCAACGGATCCAGCTTTGGACGCCGACCCAGATTTGGATGACGCAACTGCAATAGATCCAGTCGGTGATACCGTCTTGGTAGCGGATCCAGGCTTGGATCCATATTTCGTCGGTACAATCGCAACGGATACAGTTTTGGAGGGCGCCGTGACACAGGATCGACCTTGCAAGCCACTTTGGCAGCAGAACCGGGCTTGGGCTTGTCCTTGGAAGAAGATCCGGCAACTGATCCAACCTTGGTGGAAGCTTTGATGGAGGAGGACACAGGCTTGGACGAACCTTGGTTTTGGAACCAGTCTGACTTGAGCCGCCATGCGTAGCCCCCCCCCCCAGGTCATCCGCACCACCATCATCGTCGACCTCTCCAGCTCCAACAGGGGACAAAATCTGAGTTCTTTGCGGGGCCGGGGGGGGGGGGGGCAACGCCGCGGTGGATACGCTGCGGGGACGTTTCACTGTCGAAGGATCCACCCCACCTAGGTAGGCTGCAGTGTTAGCTTGAGCTGGGTGTGGATCCGCAATGTCGCGCTCGGATAGAATCCGGTCGCGCTCCAGAACCGGTTGCCTGTGCTGATTGCGGACGGTAGCGACTTGATCCCGTAGTTGAGTCGAAATCGTCTCAACATCTTTCAATTTGTCCCTGGATCAGCAGAACAAGTGAATATGGGATTACAAGAAGGAAACAAGAGCGGATCCACGTACGCATACGGCGAAACTTGGATTGCAGCTCCGTCTGCGTCCGCGTGACATCTGCCCACTCGGTAGCCGCCTTGTCGAGATGGAGCTCGGTATCCGTCAACTTGACTTGGCGTTCGTCGCGGGCTTGAATCATACGCTCGAATTCCATAAGCGCGTAGTCTCGCCCAGTCGACAACTACTCGATCGACGCTTTCAGTTTTTAGTTCGACGGACCAGGGCGGCATTTGGTGACGAAGAGGATGGATCCGGCGCGGGAGACCCTCCGCGAGCTGACCCCAATGCGATCTGTGGTGTAGCGGGATCAATAACATTTGCGAGATGCTGGATCCAGTACCAACTGCGCTAGACACCGACTAACGGAGGGGGTCCCCCGATGGTCCGTGTTCTGCTGAACTTTCCTCACCTTGTGTACCCGTCGGTAGGGCGGGATCTTGCTCTCTCGGTAACTTCCGAAGAGTTCAAGTGGTGAAGCTTAAGTGTCTTGGCGGGACGTGGGGATGGGGTGGAGCAGCCGTGGTAAACTCTTCACTCTGCGTCCGTGGCTGGTTCTGGACCCTAAGCGAATATTCGAGATTATGGACCCTGGGCCTAGAACGTGGATCTGGCCTTAGGGTTGCCTTGCAGGTGTCTTCCCTTGCCTTTGTTTTCCTTTGCGTCGTACCTGCCGCCTCCTGTGACGGGATCTTGAGAGTTGAGAGCCTCTGGGGTATAACCGACCAAGTAGTAAATCCGGTTAGCCTGTCGGATCTGCACGTGTAAAGGAAAAGCTTACTAGGTTGTAGGATCTGGCCAATGTATTATCCAGTTATCACCACCAACACTAGATTCGCAATTCCCAACCTTCTCCGAGCTCGTACGGCCAATGTAGCTCCGATTCGTGAGGGCGGGAAGGCACTTGCGTAATACTGTGCAAATAGAAGTCTGTATTGATACTTAAGCCTATACCTGCCTGGATTCTACCTTCTATGTCTTTCATCTGCTAAATCCCTTACCAGGCTCGGCTGCATGTCCCTTCTTCCCTTGACCCATCATCCCAGCTGTATTATCTTCAGATCCACCGGATCCATGGCGTAATCATTATGGCCACCCTATTATGGATGCACTCATACGGATCCAGGTTGCTGTAAGTGTACACTCGTCATGGATCTGAGCTCTCCAATCCTCCAACATCGTCTTGTGACCGTCTGTGATCTCCATTGTCCCACGAAAGTTTGAGATCCACTGTATCCATCATCCCTGCATCCTGGATCCAGGTCTCTCTATGCGGGATCCTCACCTCCTTGGATCCGAACTCGGAAGTATGGGATCAGGGACACCTCGCGGTGGATCGTGCCTTCTCGTTAGTCGTGGATACTAGATGCACCTTCAGATGACACCTACCATCATTCCTTCATAGGATCCACACTCGATCCACCCGTACATAGTATATCCCATATCCCCCTAAGTGAACTCAGGTGAGGGTGGATCCGGGGCCTTCCGTGGTGGATCTTGCCTTCCCATACGTCACCCATACCAGATCCATCGTCGGCTTATATGGGATGCCGCTCATCATGGCCAATCCACCTTAGGCAACGTGAATCCCTGCCTGGCGAGCCAAATCCTCTCTAATCACTTGAAAATGTCACTGATTCGGGATAGTGACCTCTTGCTAGGTCCATTCTCTTATTTTTTGAGAAAGCACTTCACCACAATCGCCTCCTGTACGTGGTCGGCGCTGCATAACAGCGTTCACGGCGTCCACTCCCAGCGTCCCTGCTCTTCCAACAGTTTCCTCCTCTACGTGACGCATGTCTCCCACCAAGCGCACTAGCACATCGCCGGGCAAGGCCCCATCCACCACTCCGCCGGTCAGTCCCTCTATGTCGCCCACCGATTTGCGGGCCTTAGCCCAAGCTCTTTTTTTTCGATCAGGTGCGGACCTTGGCGGCGGAGCTCGAGACGGCCCAAAATGCTCGGGACCAAGCTCAACGTGCGGAGGCGGCTGCTCAGCAGGCTTATCAGTCATTATCCATGTCTTCGTACGCCACCCGGCTCCAAACCTTGCAATCTCAGGTCCATGATCAGGCTATGGAGATTCAAGGGTGGGAGCACCGCGCGGCTTCTCGCTCGCAGGATCTGCAACTCTTGTTGGCCGATCAAGCAGTCGAGATCCGTGACTTGACTGGACGGCTGGATCGCGCCTCCCGTCAACGGGATGGCATGCGAGACGACAACGACCATCTCCTTCGGGAGATGGCGCTCGCCGGATCCGAGATCCACCAGCTCCAATCCCGGATTCACGACCTCGAACGGGATCTGGAAGAGTCCCAAGCTGCTAGCGCGGGTGCTGACGAGCGCTTAGGTCGGCTCCGCGACGGGTTGTGCCTGACTCAGGAAGGGTAGTGACCAACGATTATGTGGGATCCGCCCATGGCAGATCCGCATTAGGGTCGGCGCGCGGAGGGTCCCCCGTACCGAATCCACCTCCCTCTTTGCCAAATTTGGCTCTTGCTCTTCTCTCCGAGGCGTTGATAGATACCAATAGTCGCTCGAGAAAGCATCGACTGGGCGAGACTACGCGCTTGAGGAATTCGTACGAATGACTCAAGCCCGCGTCGAGATCCATGTCAAGCTGGCGGATACCGAGCTTCAGCGTGACAAGGCGGCCACCGAGTGGGCAGATGCCAAGCGAACACAGACGGAACTGAAATCCAAGATCCGTCGCATGAGTACGTGAATCCTCCTTTGTTTCCTTCTGGTAATCCCATATTCAATTGTTATGTCGATCCAGGTGACAAATTTAAGGATGCTGAGGCAACTTCAGCGAAGCTACGGGATCCGCTTGCTACTGCTAGTGCTCAGCACCAGCAGCAGGTTCTAGAGCGCGATCGCAGGTTATCCGAGCGGTACTTGGCGCGTCGACGACTGATTTTGGTGGCCGCTGCTATCTCAGATCCTGTTTCTCCTCCCCCTGAATCGTCGGATCCACTTTCTCCCGTGGCTGGATCGCCTCCTGCCGCCAGCGTCTCAGCTGCTCCGCAGTCTCCGAGTGGGGCGGGTCCGTCGGCCGCGAAACGGCCGCGTAGTGCATCCCCTGCTCCTGGTACTGGATCCCCCCAGCCATTCCGGTAGGTAGTATCAAGAGGAGAAACCGAGACCCAAGACGATGGCAATACCAGGTCGAGAAATATTACCGGCAAGCCAGATCGCAGGTGAACGAACGGTTGCGAAGTGCGATACAGCATCGAGCGGATCGACACAGCGAAGATGCCCGTACACATCAAATCCAAGTTGGACCACAGGTGTGGCTGTACCTAGATCGAGTATAGAAACGTATGCCCGTAAACGGGCCCATCTTTGGCACAGACCGTTCCGAGTAAGCGAAAAGATAGGGGGGGGGCACGCCGTGAAGTTGGAAGCGGCAGGTACCGAATATCGCCTGTTCCCCGTACACGGGGGGCCGAATCATACTAGTCTAATTGAGACTGAGTCGTAGGAGCTAGATCCGGCTCTAATCCAAGCGCGGATCCAGCCCGGATCCAGGAATTAGCCCAGATTCAGGAGTACGCTGAAAGGGTGGATCCAGCCCAGATCCAGCTGTACGCTGAAAGGGTGGATCAAGTTCAGATCCAGGTGTACGCGGAAGGCTCTAACAGGATTCCTCATTCAACAAGAGAATGTTAAAGACATATTCAAGTAACGATAAATGAATTTAAATAGCTTATGCAAAAAGGCTAGCTCGACCCAGTTTCCAGTCGCTAGTTACTACTACGAAGCGAATCCACGAAGACTGAAACTGGAGGCGTACCGTGAAAGAACGATAGGGATCAGGTAGTCTGGGGCTGAACCTTGAAGTGCTTGCCCACCAGACGCTGGATCTAGTGTCCTGGGTATTGGCTCGGGTCCCCCCCAAATTGGATACGCCAAGGCTCGGCTTCATCGATCTCTTGCAGAGCCTCCAATACGTTCGTTGGTTCTGGGCGGTGGAGGTTGGGATCCTCCAAGTTGGCTTGACAGGATACGGACCCCGGAAACCACGTTACCTTATCCCCGCGTCGGGGAAAATGCAAGAAGGACGGACCCAACAAGATATCCAAGTCACACCAACCGTCTTGGATCGCCAACACAAGGATCACGAGAACCTTCTTCCAATCCCGACCGGCGTGACTGCGTCTGTTGCCGCGCTGCTTGTTAAAGTTCGACAACCATGTAGATCCCCGCAATTGGGTGCGAGAGACAGGGAACCGATGGGCGCCTTCTCATGTGGCAATCCGGTGCTTGGAGACGAAGTCCCAGAAGGCACGAACGAGCTACACGAGACGTCCATCCACGTCACTTCGGAGGCTAACAGGATCCACTAGTGCGGTCGTCAGCGTATCCCATGGTGCGGCATCCTGTAGTTCTTCCACGTGAGATCTGGTGACGAGCGAATCCACATAGTCGGACGTCGGGATGACATCCTCTTCACGAGGGAATATCCACTCAGCACGAAACGTCATCTCAGGGAACAGGACAGTGATCTTCATCGTGACGTTGGCGACCCGGTTCAGTTTCTTGGCGGACCAAGGCTCAATGTCTCTTGTAGCGAAAGCCACAGGAGCGCGCCGACCAGGAATGAAGACAGCATCCGGACCAAACGGAGCCACGGGGAGCATACCTGGCAAAGAAGAATTAGGAGGAGCGGGGATCAAGATAGATCCAGGGGATCCGCCACCATGATGTGAACCCCCTCCACTATGGCTACCCGACCCACTATCACTGTCGACCTGGATCGCGGATTCCGGAGTGCCGGCTCCGGATCCGGCCGTGTCAGCGACTTGCTGGGGCGGTGTCGAGCGAGATCTCCGCCGGGCTTCGGATCTGGACTGGGACAAGGCACGTCGCGTGTCTTCCTTCAAGGTATCATCAGCAACTCGAGCCTCCTCTGAATCCTCCGGGCTTTCATCGTCATCGTCGTCGTCATTGTCATCGTCATCGTCGTCCGGGGTGAAGCAATAATGGCCGGTTGACAGTGTACGCTTTGAGGACGATCGGATGGGAGGCCCCGAGCCGTCGGACCAATCCGATCCCTCTTCCTCGTAGTCCTCCGAGCTGCCAAGTCCACAACCAGTGGGGGGTGACACGTTTGGCTTTTCCCTTTCCCGGATCCCAGTTCCGACAGGCGGAGAGCCGGTAGAATCTGGTCGGGGAACGGGTCTTAGGAGAAGCTCAGGCTTGTTTGTGAGGCGGGGGGGGGGCAAAGACAGCGGGCAACTATGTCATATCGTCCCCAGCTAATGGATCTGCCGAACGCATGGTGCAGGCGATCACGAGGGCGCTCAAAATGTATGTCCAGGATTTGGATCAGCGGGATTGGGATGTGTACGCAGAGCGCCTCACCTTCGCAATAAATACCGCACAGGACAGGATCCGGGGCGATACCCCATTTTACTTGGAACATGGGTGGGATCCTAGATCCACTTTAGAAGAAGGATTCTGTTGAAGGCTCGATAGAAATCGGACATGAAACCTGGCTGCCGATCACGCCAAATCATCTCACTAGCACCAAATCTACGAAAGACACACTCCTCGTACGATTCAGCGATGGTCTGTGCAGTTCTGGACGCGCTAGCCTTAACTATCACGTATACGGTAAAAAAAAAAAGATCCCCCCAGATCGACAATTCTGTATTTCCTTTGAACGACTTGGGTAACGAGGGGATGTGATCCATGGCTATGATTTGGAGCAGGTAAGTCGCTTGGACATTCCCAGGAGACTCCCCTTCGATTGTGGGTCTGCCCTTGCCTGTCTCACAATCCACACATTCACCGACATATCGTTGCACACTCTTGAATAGTCCCCTCCAGTGGAAACATTCTCGGATCCGTTGGTAGGTCCGACCGATTCCCTGATGTGCACCGTCTAAGCTAGCGTGATAGTGATGTAGGACATCCTGTTGCAAGGTTTCCGGCATCACCAATTTCATCAATCCGTCTCGACCCTCGCTGACTTGTTTCGTAGGGGGAAACGGTTTGTGGAATGAGGGTCTCCATCTGAAATGCGCTTACACTTGCGTTGTTCAGCTGTTGAAGAGATTTCTCGCGCATCAAGACTCTTGGACTACGCATCTGATGAGCTTGGCCATCCATTTTCAAAATAAAGTCCAAGCGAAGAAAACAGCGACTACGACACGGACATTCAACGTGAAGCTACTGCTTCTTTCGTGGCATCATATTCCATTTTACTTTGCTTCGAGATGGCGGAGGTCCTTTATCGCTACAAAACCCACAATGCGTCGACAACTATCGACGTTTACGAGAGTTTGCTGGGGCGTTTGCGTGGCTCAAATATTCAAATATCTCTTTACGCAATGTATGACGAGCTTATTTCGCTTAGACTATCGTTTCTGCATGCGTCAAAGGTTTCTAAGTCAGAAAAGTCGTTGCGTCATCTTGACGCTGCCATATCCGCAATTAACGAAATCATTACGCAAAGGAAGAAGCGAACACATCTGTTCACGTCTGAAGCTGTGAAGAAGTGAGCGAAGAGGATTCAGTGGCCTAGTTCTAATCACCTCCCATTCTACTTCAGCGTTGTCGAAGTGCTATTTGTTCGCGGCTATGTCGTGCAATGTCAGGAGGAAATGATGCGGATTCCTGTCGATCGCAGGCGTAGCTGGCGTGATTACCGCGCACTGCACCAGGAGCTGCTGGAACTTGAGAAGAAATCCGCTCGAATATCCGGCAACAAGGATCGAATGCTCAGTAGTGTGCGATATCGCGCGGAAAACATAGAGAGGCTTAAAATATTTGTTTTGGAGCTACTCATGATGTGATGATCACGAATATGTTGTCGAGCTACCCGTTTGTGGCCATTCACCTCGAGGGGCAGACAACTATAGCGCGATTGCCACCAACATGGACGAATTTGGCTCCTAGCTGGGAAGAAGACATCGAGATTCTGGTCTCCTCGGCTAAGATTAGCAGCAATACTATTAGTATGATGAACCGCGTTAGACGAAATTCCCGGTGGCAAGATGCAGATACGATTGGATACGTATCGATAACAATGCACGATCGGATTGCAGCACACGACACCGAAGGGAAATTTGATGAGACTGACCCTGTTGAAACTGCCAAACCAACGGCCTAGTAGTGACCACAACAAGAAAGCTTTGATATTTCTCAGCTTCCAAGTGATTGTGAAACCCCAAACAACCATGCCGTCATCACATAAACGGACTGATATGTGGGCAACTCGAAGTGGTAACTGGGATGTTGAGGATGCTTGCGCATTTGCATGGAGACTTGCAAGTTTTTGCGTCATCTCGCTGGATCTGGAGCCGATTTGCTTGCCAGTCCATGAGAGAAAACGACTTGTTTATCGCAGAATGGTTTTTCATAAAAGCCGTATGTTTGACCTCTGAGCTACAACGACGAACAGGCAAGGCTAGGATTCGACTCAACATGACTTACGCATTGGTTATTGTCGCCGGCGTAGTGGGAATAAGTCGCTGCTTCCCCACGCAATGAAGTATTGACACGGAAGACATCACCGACGTCGGAGTGGGTTAAGATTACGATTCGGAGTGTCGGCGGTGGCAACACCACTCACTACTTTAACCAAGATACATGTGAATCGTTCTGTTCGAATTGGCGCGATGAGCCACTCGAATATGCTTGTTGAGTGTAGGAAGGACTAGCGCTCATGAGTGCTTAAAGAGTTGAGCGAGTCGAGAGCTGACAAGTAAGAGACGAGTGTTTGAGTAAAAGCAAGTAAATTGCAAAGTGATTCATTTGAGCCTTTTCGAGCTTCTGTGTTTGTGAAAAGGGAGGAAAGCCCATTAATACAAAACCCCGGTGGACTTACTCTACTGGCTACACTGCACGTTCCTGGAAGTGGCCCCCGTTTGGGTGGCTATGGATGGCTATCCAAACTGGGTGTCATGGATTCCTTCAACGTTCCACAGAGTGCATGTAAGCCACCAGTAGTAGATTTCCAGCCGAAAACACAGCCTAACACAGGCCTCATCCCCGCAGAGCAAAGTGACCGCCAGAATCAGGAAGTGTGGTCGACACCATAGAGACAGATTCTCATACTCCCACTTCTCGTTGCTCTGCAAAAAAAGAGTGTAGTGTCTGATAGAGCGTTATCAGTCTCTTCACTACGATGTTACCGCGAAAGCATACCAGACACCACTTCAAAAGCTCACACCATTTCCTCCAGGACCCTCCAGTCCCGAAGCAAATAAGTCACCGTGCTAGCTGCTACCGCCTCCCAGCTCTCATCACAGTCGCTTACCAAAGACAAATCCCATTCAACACGTACACGTCCGTGGTTGTCTCCTTGAAAACATATCTGCTTTCACGATGCACACGCAATGAGATGACCTTACAAGCTTCACCGCTTGCTACATCCCAAGTCCATAGTTGATCGGGACAGCTCCAAATCGCCCATGCAAATCAAACTCGACAATCCTGCGATTATCCAAGCAGATCACTGATAGTTACTCCGGATCTGCACGTTATTCCACGCAGTCACGACATTCTCCATATTCAACTTATCGCGCAGGTATTCAAAGCGCCCCGGACCCAGCGCTTTAGTGAAGATGTGGGCCAGGTTTTCAGAACTTGGTACATACTCCAATTGCGCCATACCTTCATCAACGAATTCGGCCACTATTTGAGCTTCTTTGGCAAATCGCTGTACTTAATAAATTTTGTTTAAGTTGTTTTATAAAACATTAACATCTAACATCATAATAACAAATATTCGTGCTGTTGCCACGGTTCGCAATTGCCTGAAGGGCACTCTGATTATCACAGTACACTGTTGATACATCCAGGTCCACTAGCAGTTCCTTTAAAAATCGCCTTACCCAAACGAGATTGTCGACACAACCACAAGCCGCAACGGGCTCTGAAGAGCAAGTATTCGCTGTCACCCGCCCTTGCGGCTTACTCTTCCACATCCACGCACAACCACTAAGCTGCTGTACAAATTGCCAGCTGAGAGAGGCTACAGCGGACGAGTGGAAAGAGATAGTGGGTATTGCAGAGGGCGCAATAGCATGCAGGCGGATGCCAGGTTTCCTTAGCAGTGTGTCCGATTCTCAGGAGCGACTCAGGCTGCACACCACAATTCAGCAACAAGTGGAAGGCGAGTTCGTACTACAATTGAGAGGCAAAGCAAGAGTGAGACAAAGCCGGCAGCAGACTCGACTGATTAAGGAAGACATCTTGCTGGACGCAGCCAATGCTCGAATTAGTGTGCACGAGTTGCAACATATGCTAAATTTGGCCAAGACAATAGCGTACAACGACATCAAGAGAAGTATTCACATCTTCTTTTTCGACCGAGCGACAGCAGCCAAGTTCCAAGGCATGCAGGTGCCCTTCCGAGGCATTATGTACTCCTAAACGAACATGCATCGACCGGATACGGGATCAGTCTGGGATCGTCAGTTGAACAATGATGGCGTACGCAGGACAGCACAGAGGGAATATGATGTGGAGATCCACAACTTGACAAGGTTCACGGATATTGGACAGCTGACAGCATTCCTGACCAAGCACCTAGCAGTGGCCTTTAAGTTGGCGAATGTGGATCCGTTCACGCCAAATTCAATGCGGACTACAGCAGGGACGGTGAGGATTACATCAGCGGAATGCCCGGATATCTCCGGGGCATCGTGCGAATTATTAGGTTTGGCAGAACTCTTATCTTGAAGCACCCCTACACCTTAAAACAATTACAATGTTTCCGCTGCGGAAACCTCGGCCACATCATGGCGCGCTGCCAGATTTCAGAAGACGCGCTCAAAGTGGAAGGCAGCAGAGTGGCTGACGACTTGCAAGTTGCGAGCCTGGACATCTTGGCCAAATCGTTTGCCAACCGAGCGGATATGCAGCGAAGCATGCAAGAGCGTTTAAAGGTCAAAGTGAAGGCGTATCGTCAGGAAGAAGCAGCCCTTACACCAGTAGCTCCGCCTAAACTGAAGGAGCGTCACACAGCGCAGGGGGGGGAGAAGCTCGGAGCTCTCACCCAGAGACTCATGTGACAAACCTCCCAGGAGCAAGCGCAACAGCGGAACGTCATTCGGGGAACCAGTGGATAAGTGCCCTTGCCGAAGGGCAGAGCGCTCTACGCACATCCAGCCGCGTTACAGCGCAAGGGAGCGAAAGTCTCAACACACTACTCGGAACTGTATGATGCAGATGACGATGAGACCGAAGCGGAGAGCAAATCAGAGGAAAACCCACCGGTCCAGGAAGTGGTCGAGCTTTCATCAGGCAGTGAGTAAGAAACAAAACGGAAGCTAGCCATCACAGCCGCGGAAAAGGCCAAACTGCACCTCGTGAAGACAAAGCTACCGAAGTTGCCGGATATGTCGCAACTCACTGCTTTAAAACAGCGTCAGCATGGAGGGATTGGAAGTATCATCCACGCTTTAGGGGACGGCCACGCGCGCTCATTGCCCGTATCAGACCACTCATTGAAGAATGCCACGACGTTCGAACAGATTGAGAAGTAATTGGGAATGAAGGAAGTCACGACTCCAGTGTCAGGGAATTGCATGGCGATGGCGATAGCACAAGCCATTTCAAACCAAAGCCTCGCGGCTAAACCCGATGTGATGGAGAAGCTGACAGCTGCGATTAAACGAGGGATATGTTGGGCTGGCCAACTCAACTGCATGGAGCAATTCGATCACTTCACCCGCACTACAACATTAGTCACTATGGGGAGAGGATGGGATGGGATGGACCCCACCGAATCGAGCAAGCCGTTTAGGTGGTATTTGCAAGAGTATTCGGCCTCACCATCAAAGATACATGACATTGTGCCGCGGCACAATTGGGGTCTAGCGAGTTGATGGCGATAGCGGCAAAATTCTCCGTCGACGCATTTTCGTATCGGCATTTGATACAGACGACAAAAGGCTCTGGTACTGCTCCGAATAACGGTCGAGCAGTATGACCAGACGAGGATTTTTTTTGCGACAGGACAACAAATGCCGCTTCAGCTCCATGAGTGTCTTCAACGGATTCGCTAAGCTAAACTCGACGATCCCCGGCAGGCGCCACTAGTTCTGCGTTTTTGGGGCAGACACTACTCAGCATTCGTTTACTCGGCGCCTCTCAATACCCCAGTAATGGCAGGATCATTGGATGAGGAAAAAAGAGAGGCCCCATTAGCAGGAGACAACGATATCGATATGGCAGCAGACAACAGTCAAGCACTCTCCACTGAAAACGAACTGTCTAACAGTGACGGCCCATGGGATCCAACGACCTGGGTGGGAGACGTGAGCGAGCTCCGCCGCAGACTAACGGGGCTATCGATCCCGCATGACTTGAAATGTGAAATCCACGTGGTTCTCCAGCAGGCAGCGCCTGACAGGCATCCCGAACTGTTAGCGTTTCTGGTGAATACAGCATCACAACTTAATTTGCCGAAAGGGAGATGTTGATTCAAGTGGACCTGTCCAACGATAACGATTCCTCGACCAGACAGCTCATCTAGAAGTACCAAATTTCCAGAGTAGTGCTGCAGCAATGGAAGTCAACCATCCAGCCAGCTCATCAGGAGACAGCTATGAGAGATCGCATCGGAGATGGAGAAGTGGAGGACGAAGCGTCTTCTGCTTATGTACCATCATCGGAGAGCAGTCAGAGCAGCACGCAATCAGGTGTCATTTTCCGCCGACGTAAGCATTCCCCACCCAAGGCACTGGCCAAAAGGGCTCACACTCTAACTCCCATGGAGTGTGAAGCCATTGGTCAGGACGTGAAAGACAAACGGGACCATAACCAGCAACATACATAGACAGCAGTTTTGCAAGCAAATCAGCAGAGGGGACCTACGCTACCAAACAAGCCGATGAGAGAAGCGTGGCCGGAGCTCTGGCAACAAATGCGGTCGGTCTGGCCGTCGAAAGCAACATCTTCATTTCCATCGGAACATAGTACAGAGGAGGAATGGATCCACACGGCTCGCGAGGAACCAATCATGCTGCTGCACATGGCCCAACGCTTCCCATTTCACGAGGAAATTATGGTTTCGCCCAGTGACAAGACGCTAATGGAGTGGACAGCTCAGTGGCGCCAAGACTGCGTTCAGGCTAGATTAATTTCGTACCGGAGCCGGTCAGAGGACCGGGGGACGCTTAGATGGCTGGATGACTGGAAGGCACGGTTCGCAGGAGCTCCGCCGAGCAACCTCGCCCTTCTAGTGAATAGCAGCGACGACTGGGCCAAACTCCGGAGTCGCGGTTACGGGAAACATGAAATCTTGAAACTGTGCGACGTGGGGAACAAACGGCGTCTAGCTCAACATCTCCTATGTGCCTTAATCTATGAAAAAGAAAGTCGAACACTAACGGGACAAGAGAAGGAGAGCGAAAACGGAGCGCTGATGCGTCTGCAGCGTCATCTGTCGGCACTCCAGAGCGTGGCCGAATTCCAGTTAGTGTATTCTGCAGAAACGAACTCAGTGGACTGGTATGCTCTCGCGCGATACTTCTCCAAGGCCATAGAGAGGAGGGCCGCTGAGCGCGACCACCCTTATTAAGGGTGGAGAAGAACAGCTACCGCATCGGCAGGGAGAAATGGAAGGCGGAACTGCTGGAGACGTCTACGGGCGTCTGATTACCCTGCGCGAGGCGAGAGAAGGTCAGGAAGGAAGAAGAAAGGCAAGAAGGAGTCGTCGAGATTACAGACTCAAAACGTACGGGGCTTTAAACAAGAAACTCAACTCAGGTGGTTGCGGTCGGCGAACACCGGTCCGGGCAAGACCAATGGCTGGGATTCTGCAGGAAACGCATATCAGCTCGAAGGAGGAGGCGAACAAACTGGAGGAATACTGCTCCACCCCATCCCCACGACTCGCCAAGACACTCAAGCTTCACCTCTTGAACTCTTCGGAACTTACCGAGAGAGCAAGATCCCGCCCTACCGACGGGTACACAAGGTGAGGAAAGTTCAGCAGAACACGGATCATCGGGGGACCCCCTCCGTTAGTCGGTGTCTGGGCGCAGTTGGTAAGTTGGATCCAGCAATCTCGCCGCTTTTGCTGATCCCGCTACACCACACGTTCGGTTTGACCGTCGGTCTGCGTATTGGTCCGATGTAGACATGTCTAAACGAGTGGCGAGCACTCTGAAGAGGGACGCCCAGAACTTCGCGGTGAAGCGCGGGTCTCGATCCGAGCCAATTGGCTCAGGCAAACCATGTTGGCGAAGTGAAAGACGCGGTCTAAAAAAAGCAAAGCTGTACCCTTACCATCAATGGTGTCCGGCGCCGCCGCTAAATGAGCAATCTTGCCCAAGCAGTCTACAAAGACCACAATACCCGTGTTTCACGCCTTATCCTTGGGAAGGTCAAACACCAAGTCCATATTCATGGACTGCCAAAAAAACATCCCTTGGGGACAGGCAAACTCGCCAACGGTGCTTGCCGTGATCGGCGCGTACTTCGTCCGTTGATAGGTCTTACACGTGCGTACATAGGTGCCGACCCACTTATACATCCTGGGCCACCAGAACATCGAGCTCACCGAGCCATAGGTCTTCTCCCGACCTAAGTGCCCAGCCCCGGGCGTATCATGAACCCCATAGAGGATTCGATACTTCAGGGCCTCATCGTGAGGAACGCCTACACGAGGGTTATCCTCAGCGTCGGTACTGTAGTACAGCAGGCCGCCATTGACCGAGTTTCGATGCAGCCTCGCGCGTAAGCGCCCAGACAATTCATTTTCAGAGTCTTTAAATTTTCGCTCCCAAGAGCTCGTAGTAGGGCTACACACATGTCGTCCTGTGCATACGCTCCGTGTATCAAGTCAAGCACTGACGACGTCACTGTGGTGACATTGGCTAATTCGTTGTCCGGCCTGTGCGAGAGCGCATCGGCCCCTACATTAAGCCGCCCCGGTTTGTACTTCATCTCGAAGCTGTACTCGGCAAAGAAGGAAAGCCATCTTGCCATTCCCTGAGAGAGATAAGGCGACTGTGTCGCAGTGCGTAGCGACGCATGATCAGTAAAGATCACAAAAGGCTTAGAGCCTAGCAGGTGTACCCTGAACTTGACTTCATTGAAAGTAGCTCTTTGTCATGAACTGGATAGTTCTTTTCAGCAGCTTTGAGCTGGCGATACTCAAACGCAATCACGCGTTCACACCCTACGGCGTCTGATTGTAGTACAGCACAGCCGATTGCAAAAGCGGAGGCGTCACAGACGACGATAAACGGACAATCCGGGTCCGGTAGCACAAGGATCGAAGCCTGTAGGAGGCTCTCCTTCACAGCCTCAAAGGCTCCGTTGTGCTCGACGTCCAGCACTATGGTGCATCCTTCTCAAGGAGATCTTATAATGGCCGAGCCATCTCCGCGTAGTTCGCGCTGTACTTGTGCAAGTAGTTGGCTAAGCCTATCCACTTGTGTAAGTCTTTTTGGTTCTTGGGAATCGGCCAATTCACGATGGTCTTGACTTTGTCAGGATCGGCCCGTAAGCCACGCTTCCTAATCACTCCGTGGATTACGCGTGACTCCGCGTTCGTCCTCACCAGGACCCAGCAGCTGGTCGTTGACCTGACCACCACTGCTCAGCGGATAACGTGCCGCACCACGTACGCCCTCAGAGCAAACCGCAACCTCGTTGCTAACAATTTCTGACATATCAATGTCCAGCACTACGGCCGCCTCGGCTTCGTGCTCACGCCAAAAGCGCTTCTACTTCGTAGCAGAGGTGGATTCATGACTTACCAAAGCTCCACTAGGAGCAGAGTGCGACGCACCCAGCGTTTTCAACTTTCAGTCGATCGATGGCTCATGGCGTTCCAGCCGTGCCATGCCAAAGATGAGGTCATACCTCGCATCCAGGTCTAAGACCAAACAGCGTTCTACGCTATCGAAGTTCTCGAACTTCATACCACGGTTGACAGATACCTTCGACACAGTTATCAGTATCCCCATCGCGAGACGGACAGAGATCGTATCTCTCGTTAGCACTTCCAGTGCCTCAGCATATAGCTGACTCCCTTCCAGGGTGGAGCGACGGGCGTAGTTGCTCGATGCTCCCGAGTCAATCAAGACTTTCCATGGCTTGCAAAGCCCTTCACGTTTGTTTGAACGACCAGCAAGCCCGGCTTGCACACACTCTTCTCGTACGAGAGCTCAGCTCTCTTCGGGGCTGAGCCCCGTTGCCCTCTACCTCCTCGAGGCACAACAAAACTCCGTTCTTCCGGAGTAGACCGCCCCGCGTCTACTGGGAGTTGCCGTTACCCGGTGATGACCCGGAGGGCTGGCTCGCCGGCGTCTCGCGCTTCTTGCGTAGAGGGTCATAGGCCCTCAAGTGCTTAGTGCTATTGCACACAAATCATCGGCGGATGGCGTCGCGCTGCTCCGCAGCAAGAAGCGCCGCTTCTTCGTCTTTAGCATAGCTGAGGTCCATCGGATCCGGACTGCTCGAAGAGCTCGCGCTACTAGCACTTCAACCAGGTCGAGTTGACGTGAAGCTGTGCTCAGCATTCAATGTCACATCCTCCGCCTCTTCGAAAGAGTTAGGTTGTACACGGAATACTTCCGTGTGAGGTGCGCTCACACGAAGTCCCTCCATGAACACGGTCACGCTGACCAGTTCCGGAAGAGGGTCCGCCGCCATGCCGGCGATGAGAGCTCTCATGCCCTTGGGCATAGTCCAATAACCGTTTCTTATCCTGCCGGAGAGGAAGGAACTTCGAACGGATACGGTACGCCTGATTAGGCGGCGCGAACACGCGCGCAAGCTGTTGCTTTCAGCTGATCCCAAGTGGTAAATGCAGCGTCAACAGACGTGCTGCACGTTAGTGCCCATTCACCAGCGCGACCTCCAAGCCTGGAGATAGCCAGCACCACGCGCTGATGCTCAGACTGGGGCAGGGCCGATTCCACGGCCATCTCGACCTCACGGGTCCAGAGAAGGAGATTCTCTCTATCCTTTCCCTCGAAGTTTTTCACGCTCACCATGGGCGGTTTTAGTTTCGTAGACTCGTTAAGCGTCATCGACGCCGCCGCCGTTATGGCACTCATCTTCTCTTGGACGTGCTCCAAGAGCGCATTCGCGTAGCTTGAGAGCGATTCTAGCCTGGCGGTGACCGCCTCGGGACCTTGCGACGCAAGATGAGCAATACCCTCCGGGCCAAGCAAGGCCATAAGCTTAGTATGCGCCCCCTGCTGCGCCGGGGCCAAATTCGCGAACATGGGGTGTCCATCTCGCAGAGGACAAAGTAACAGACTCAGGAGCGGGATTGACCACAAGTGCTACCAAGTGCATCGGGGCTGCCGTAGCCTTAGCGTCGGAGGAAGACGTTTGACTCAAAGAGTCACTAATACTAAGTTCCTTATCCAAAGGACACTTACAGCCCAACACCAGGGCTCAAAGTTAATACCTTAACTTTATGTTTTAAAACCAGAAGTGTTTTATTTACTATTATTGCGGCCAAGCCGCCTAGGGGGAAATGTATCTGTTTAACTATATAGCATAGCTAAACCTAATCAAATGGATAACGTGTTGCTTTCAACCAACGTACTGAGATACCTTGCTAACTCTCCAACTTATGAACTGAGAGTTTGGTAACTCTCCTGTTACTACCTACCCCTGCGTGTTCCACACCATGTAACCTGAAACGGTCAGATTGTTGAACATAAGCATTGGCAGTTGCGCAGAGCAAAGGCGACTTCAATTGGTTAAAACTGTATTTTGTATCCTACATCAGTAAATTCATGGGGTCACAAGGCTATTCATTATCCGAAGGCGGCACCGTTTCTATACTACGAGGTATTTACTACTATAATAATGCATGTTTTTATTAATATGTGTGCTAAACAGAGCTACTAAACAGAATTACTTATTCTCAAATGAAATAGCCCCTAAAGACGCTTCCAATGCTGCAAGGAGCTTAGCGTACACGTAGGAATGCGTGCTTCCGAGGGCATAATGGTAATCTATGTAATACTCAGTACTCAGTAGTTTCTGCAAGTGACAGTGACTAACAAATTACCTACAACTGTTTTGTTGTAGACATAGTAATAACTTACCTGAGCGTGAGGTAGCTGACTAAACTGCCAGATCGTAGGACATGTACAACAGAAGCTGGCCGTAAGAACTGCTGTGCTTATAAACGTTGTTACTTTTGATCCATAAAAATAGATAGTTTTAAGTTAAAAAAATAACTCAGATGTGTTACTGCTGTAAACCATTATTTTTTAAGAGTCGTTTAGACAGCAAAATCCGATACTAGTTAACGGGCGGACGTGTCGCCGGCAAGAGCGTATAATACGATTTAATTGGAGCGGTAAGACAACAACACAATACCAGAGGTGCAAATTATAGTTGGTTAAGTAGACCCTATAAAGAAACGTTAATAAACTTAGCACAAATGAGCGCTAAATGCATTAAATCTAAAAAATTGAAAATTGTTTAGCTTTGGTATGCGAAGTGATCAATCTTTCGTTATTAAGCTCAAACGGGGAGTGCAAATGGGTAATTAGTGCAAGCTGGAAAGGCCATTACTTTCTTTTGCGCTGATGTGAGCTAAGCTTCATAGCGGCTCAGAAACAGCCCGTGATATCGAGCACGACGCTAAACTTAATATATTGTGTAGCCTTTGTACAAATGTTATTTAAACCTCCAGACCGTAAGCTGAAAAGAACTTTTAAACTGCATATGCAGCGTAATTAGACTTTATATTTGTATATAATCTTGGTTAGGGTAGATAGGATTCAGGATGTACACTAACAGAGTCATGCTAATATTGCATATAAACTGCATATGAAACAAAATAAGCGATTTTAATACTGCAGTATGCAACATATCATGGATAGTGACGGGTCACTTGTCTAATAGAACCAGGAGCCACACCAGTACTCGTTTTCACAAAGTTAGAGAGTTAGACTCTCTTTACAAAAAGCTATATACAAGGTAGGGGTGTTACCCCTAGATGGCTTGCACATCCTGCTGAAAAGTAGAGCAATCGCATGACACGTAAAACTCTACGCGTAACCAGGACGATGATGTACTGACATCACCTGAAACGCTGCGCTCTTCGGGTGCGAATAGGCCATTTAGATGCACACCAGGATGAGAACAGGTGCACCACCCTGAAGTTAAGGATAGCACAGAACTAGCTATCCAACTTCCCCTGTATATATGCACCCTAAGTCATGTTAATATGCAGCTTACCTCTTATGGGATAGTACGGCGTTTCTTACTTGAAGCTGGGGTACCAGGCGTCGACGTTGTGTCAGGGCAGATCGTGTCCGCTTTACGTCACACACGGATGGACTTGGCATTCTTGACAGTAATTGGTTTCCCATTGGCCCACTCCTTGTGCCAGATATCCCAGCAAGTCATAGCAACGCTGCGCACGTTGCGTCGATCTCTCATACAGAGATATATCGGTCCGGTGTCGTTGCAGTCCTTGCAGAAGAAAGTGGTGGTGGAGGCGCGTTTGTTGTCAATTCGTAGAATGGAGCAAACTTTGTAAGCTCGTTGGCGCCGCTTGTTCTGCGTATCTGCATTTAGCCATTAGTCACTTTGACGGGCCATGTGTTTATTTGGTGATTCGCCACAGGTAGAGGATCATAGGTTGGTGCGGCGGGTGGGGCTTGCGTCTCGAAGCTATTGCCTTCGTACATGTCAGCCGCGTTGAGCTGGGTGAGCTGGAGATGAAGCTTGATCATGAATTGACATGCGTCAGGGGCTGGGAAGTCCTGTTGTTGTGGTAGGCCTTGTGAATAATATAG
>NW_003303650.1:304203-305645 GCF_000142945.1 Phytophthora infestans T30-4 | reverse complement strand
TACTCGCCCGCCTCAACGTCGTCATTCTCAGCTTCATCTCCAGACTCAATAGCTCGTACTGCGGATTGTTTTCACTGGGGCCAACCGGCCAACCAAATTCAAGTTGTCAGTATTGTCCGCCAGCAGCGCTGTGCCTCGCACACTGAGTTCTGCTTCAGCCTCATCATCTACAAGCTAGAAAGGTCAATAACGAGTTTATCTTGTATATGCAGCTGTGGTGTAGTGATTTCTCCGTAGTTGCGGATTATCACCCGTCGACAAAGACGTGACACCGCCCAAGATGTGCAAGCAACGCGCCCTCGGTCATGTGATGTACGGAGACGCCAAGGTGCAAGGGACTCGACGGCGTCACTCCCGAACTTTCGACGAGTATTGGATACGGCCATATGTCACTGAATCCAGGCTGTCCTTATTATTAATAATGGACTGGCCGGATTCGCATTCAGCGGAGCATCTACGGTACGAACCCTCAGTGGCGGTTGGGATGAGTTCGCGGAAGACTCAGCGACCCTTGGAAGGCACGTTCACCGTCTGGGACAGGGCGCGGACCGTTAAAGATGCTCATGCGACGGTGCAGACGACGCTTGGCATGCCAGAAGATCCATAACGGATCATGGTTCACTTGATATTTGTATACTTGATTAGGACTTCTTATTGGGAATAGACCCGAAAGGGTAAGCTTAAATACAGAACAGAATTTCCACTCAAGCACACAGAGCGACGTCCGGCTTCAAGGTAAGCGTCAGGTCAAGCTTGTTTGAGTGTGTTATGCCTGTCGGTGAGCTCGAAGCTCTGTAGCGAGGGCTCATCCGGCAAGGCCAAGAGACTCTGTGTATTGGCCGATTATTATCGGGAGGTTTTTACGTGACGGCTTATTGTTGCCTATTTGCACGACTGGGAGTGCTTGTATTGCCTCCCTTTTATTCTTCCAGCCGAGTGTTGAACACTCGGTGATCTCGTAAAAGGCTTACCCGTGCCTGGTACCCTTCCGCTGTTGGGACCACGAGGATTCAAAACACCTGCTAGCTTTGCTCGTGCTAGTAGCGTGTTCTTATTTTACTGGTTGGCCTATATAAGTAGTTTACAAGGTCCAGTTTGTCCCGGTGCAAGGGCAGAACTGGGGTCTTCAGGTCCGCCCGAACGATCGTTTACTATCCTAGTAGACGTATTGTTGTGGGAACGTCCTAACTACATTTGTAGCTAGAGTTCACGTGGGAATTCCAACACCACAACTGGTGCCGCGACCCGGGAACAGATTGTGACCATTGTGATCTGTTTGTATGGCCTTCCAGTTTACGAGCTACCAAGAGAAGAAGAACAAGAAAAAGACAAGAAACATGGCGAAAGGACAACCGACGGTACCAGTTACGCCTGCCAAGTCTGGCGGGGCTAGCAACGGGAGTTACAAGACCGGCTGCGCGCTTTGCAGCCGCCACCGAGCT
>NW_003303650.1:302087-303099 GCF_000142945.1 Phytophthora infestans T30-4 | reverse complement strand
CTGCTCGCTGGATGCAGCAAGCGGCTTCTGGGCGGTCATGATGACCTTGCGAGCGCGTAAAGTATCGGCGTTCGTCTGCGCACTCGGACATTTCGAGTGGTTACGCATGCCCTTCGGGCTAAAGAACGCGCCGATGATCTACCAGCGTATGATCGACAACGCTCTCTGGGGGTTCGTTCAACCTAAAGGAGGTTGGTTTGAATACTCGGAGAAGATGCGTTTAGCTGAAGAACAAGCCAAGGAACGTCGTGGGCCAAGCGCCGAGGGTTCGTTTCAAACGAAGTTCGCGGCAGACCGCGAAGCACCGGTAGAGACCGACCCTGTACTACAACTCGTCAACAGCCCCGTCGCTGACATGTTTACGAACGGGGAACCGGACGAATCATCGCTGGTACCTGTGTTTGGTCGACGGTCGTTTGAGGATGACATTTGCTTCGGTGGCGAGGATTTCGACAGCTGCCTGGCGACGCTGGACCGATTGCTACAAAGATTTGCACAGTGTCGGATCAGCATTAGCTTCACCAAGAGCATCTTTTGCCAACCCAAGGTGGACTTTCTGTCGCATAAAATTTCGCCAGAAGGTATCAGAGCTGACCCCAAGAAGCTTGCGGCCATCACCGAGCTTTCGTTTCCAACAAGCAAGAAGGGCATGCAGTCGTTTCTTGGAGCGGTTAATTACTACAGCCGCTTCATTCAAGACTTCGCGGTCTACGGTGCGGCGCTGTACCAGCTCAAGGATGAAGACTTTGTCGTTGAAGGTGGCCTTTCTGTGGCACGTCGTTCCTTCAAAAAAATGAAGACGAGTGTTTCACATTCACCCATCCTCAGGCACTTCGATCGGTCGAAAGAAGTTCACGTCATGCTCTTTGCTAATAAATGGGCGTTGAGCACTACGCTAATGCAAGAACATGAAGGCAAGTTACACCTCGTACGGTTCCTCGGTCGGGTGCTCAAGGAGGCCGAGATGAACTACCATCCTGCTGAGAAGGAAGTGTTGGCGTTACTTCTGCTG
>NW_003303650.1:295392-297143 GCF_000142945.1 Phytophthora infestans T30-4 | reverse complement strand
TAGCTCTCAGTTTCTTCAAGCGTTCCTTGTCGTGGCCAACCTTCTTAGCTTCTTCAGCGAGACCTCGTTCAATACCAGCTAACGGAAGCCAGTGGAGACGCTCCCACAACGCGAACCCGAGGTCACCTTGCTTACCGCCGTCACCCCAAAGGTTCGCCCAGATCATCTTGAGACGGGTCTCAATCGGAGCACGCTTTGAGATGGGGACGCTTGGATTGAAGCCGACAGTGTCGAAGAGATAGGCTTGAAGAGGATAGAGCTGCCGAAGTTGCTGGTACAGGTGATCAGGATGCGAGTAATCAAAGAACGCTTGGAGACCCTCCAACGTTGTACGCACGGTTACCTCACCAGCTGGTTCGGGAAGGGTTAAGCTCAAGAGTCGCTCGAAACACTTCTTGGCGCCTGCGTCAGTAAACTCCATGTCCACGTACGGGAGAACCCACGCTGGCAAGGTGGACGAAGCCGGCACCGTAGGGCGACCACCAGACAACACTCGGTGAGGCAACGGCTCAACCGACGGTGCACCACCACGACGCGGCACCGAAGTGTAGGTGGCCGTAATCATGCGCCCAGGTCCAGCATCGAGAGTCCAAACAGGCGGACGAGGAGACACCGGAACAAGAGGAGAAGATGCTGGTGCTGGGTGACTTGCCGGTGGCGAAGGAGGCGGGCCGGCAACGATGATTGGGGAAGTCATCATCGGCGAAGGATTTGGCCGAGGTGGAGTCGGAGGACGAGCTGGGCCAAGATTACTCCAGTTCCTGTTTGAATCTTCAACATCTTCGTCATCGAGTATGCTTGAATGATCGGTGGGGGGCGGAACATCACCGCTACCACTGGGAGCATCAGGAGAGTCATCCACCGAAGGTTCATTGCCATCCACGTCATCTCCATAGTCGTCATCAGCATTTCCATCGTCATCAATCTCCATCGAAAGGCCAGGCGAAGACACGCTTGATACATCAGTCGTGGGAACAGTCGGAGCCGACTTCGAAGACGCGGAAGCTAGTAGAGCAGCCTCAACAGGGGCAGACCCTGCTGTAGAAACCACTCCCGATGCTTCAACTGCCTTGGATGTCGCGGCAGACGCCGAAGCAGACTTGCCTTGTGGGACAGTCTGGTCTGACTCTTCACCTTCATCACTTGCAACATGAGCCGCATTTCCTCGGCTTCGCGCAGAGCTTCTTCAGCAGCACGTATGTCGGCTGGACAAGGAGAAATCGTTGAAGCTGGCGGCTTCAGCAGGGGGGACCCTGAGGCGGGGGCGAAAGCGCGTCAGGAGAATCGGGAACATCATCGTGATCCCCAGAGCCCACATCTTTACCCGAAGTCTCTGTGGCAGTTTCTTGAACCGAAGGGACGCTGCTTGGACCAGAATTCCCTATGTCCACGTCACTCTGGTCGCCGCTGAGGTCGACTACGGGGGGGAGTGGGAAGAAGACGCTGATGTAGGGAGGTGGCGTCCATGAGCTTGGAGAAGACGGGAACAGACTGGGACCGAGTCTTCATATAACGTCGGGGCGACCTTGGCAGGAGAATTGAAGACGAATTCTGGAGCTTTCTTCTGACCGCCCTCCTCCCACGCCCTCCGGACCGAACAGCGATCCTACGAGCTGGACTTGGGCGTTGGAAGTATCGGCCAGGTGAGGACTCAACCGAAACCCGGCAGCTCCATCCGAAGTAATGACCTTGTGCGTTGGAGTTTGAAGCCTTTTTTCTTCGTCAAAATCACCGGATCCGTCCGTCTGAAA
>NW_003303650.1:278672-293605 GCF_000142945.1 Phytophthora infestans T30-4 | reverse complement strand
CGACGCTTGGCATGCCAGAAGATCCATAACGGATCATGGTTTACTTGATATTTGTATACTTGATTAGGACTTCTTATTGGGAATAGACCCGAAAGGGTAAGCTTAAATACAGAACAGAATTTCCACTCAAGCACACAGAGCGACGTCCGGCTTCAAGGTAAGCGTCAGGCCAAGCTTGTTTGAGTGTGTTATGCCTGTCAGTGAACTCGAAGCTCTGTAGCGAGGGTTCATCCGGCAAGGCCAAGAGACTTTGTGTATTGGCCGATTATTATCGGGAGGTTTTTACGTGACGGCTTATTGTTGCCTATTTGCACGACTGGGAGTGCTTGTATTGCATCCCTTTTATTCTTCCAGCCGAGTGTTGAACACTCGGTGATCTCGTAAAAGGCTTACCCGTGTCTGGTACCCTTCCGCTGTTGGGACCACGAGGATTCAAAACACCTGCTAGCTTTGCTCGTGCTAGTAGCGTGTTCTTATTTTACTGGTTAGCCTATATAAGTAGTTTACAAGGTCCAGTTTGTCCCGGTGCAAGGGCAGAACTGGGGTCTTCAGGTCCGCCCGAACGATCGTTTACTATCCTAGTAGACGTATTGTTGTGGGAACGTCCTAACTACATTTGTAGCTAGAGTTCACGTGGGAATTCCAACACCACACAGCATATACACCAGCGTAATATACAGTTTGATATACTTTGTCTCTTACCAGATGCTATGGAGGCGTCGTCAATAACAACCGTCGAGCTGGAGCCATCAGCGTCGTCACTTGCGTAGACGTCTAAAACTTGAGTTGAAGTAGCGATAAGTGGAGACGCTGACCGCGGACGAGGCGGCGAAATCGCAATCGGACTTGAGTCAATTGCTAATGCTCGACGAGCACTTGACGGACGTGTTGGTGATACTGGTGCGTGCTGACATTCCTCACCGCGCGTAGCTGTAGCAAATATTTCAAAATATCAATCAGCTTTACGCCATAACATTCACTATAATATGCAGTATATCGTACAGAATAATATTCAGCTTACCAGAGAGGACGTCTTCGTGAACCGGCGGCACAATATGCTCTTGGGGTGATGCTTGTTTCTCTGAAGGCGTAGTGACTGAGCGTGTGTACATAATAAGCAAAACACATATTTAGATTCAATAGTGAATAAAGCATGCAATTCAGTGTACCGGGGCCGCCCGTCGCATCTGTGGCTTGGTGAATACGTGCAGCTTGTTCACGGGCAGCTCCGGATTCGATGTCCCTAAGGTAGTTCTGGCGAACAACTTGTTGGGCAGCAGCGAGCTGAGCATCACCGGGGGCGGTCGACGTAGCGCCAGCTGAGCCAGTAGTCGGTGCGGATCCATGAGCGCGGCCTCGCAGCACTATGTTGAACATCTTGTCAGTACATCTAGAAAAAAAATATGGTTCACGTACCGTTAGCGTAGTACTCGAGTAGCGTTTTCTCACCCAGGAAGTAATCGATGCCGATTGTTCCTTCCGTGTGACCGTGGGGTCGAATATACTTGTATCGATCGTCCAGGCTTCGCCGAGATGGTGGTGTGGTGTTGGAAATCCCACGTGAACTCTAGCTACAAATGTAGTTAGGACGTTCCCACAACAATACGTCTACTAGGATAGTAAACGATCGTTCGGACGGACCTGAAGACCCCAGTTCTGCCCTTGCACCGGGACAAACTGGACCTTGTAAACTACTTATATAGGCCAACCAGTAAAATAAGAACACGCTACTAGCACGAGCAAAGCTAGCAGGTGTTTTGAATCCTCGTGGTCCCAACAGCGGAAGGATACCAGACACGGGTAAGCCTTTTACGAGATCACCGAGTGTTCAACACTCGGCTGGAAGAATAAAAGGGAGGCAATACAAGCACTCCCAGTCGTGCAAATAGGCAACAATAAGCCGTCACGTAAAAACCTCCCGATAATAATCGGCCAATACACAAAGTCTCTTGGCCTTGCCGGATGAACCCTCGCTACAGAGCTTCGAGTTCACTGACAGGCATAACACACTCAAACAAGCTTGGCCTGACGCTTACCTTGAAGCCGGACGTCGCTCTGTGTGCTTGAGTGGAAATT
This sequence comes from Phytophthora infestans T30-4, assembly GCF_000142945.1. Lineage (NCBI taxonomy): Eukaryota > Oomycota > Peronosporomycetes > Peronosporales > Peronosporaceae > Phytophthora > Phytophthora infestans. The sequence continues at coordinate 291,529 of NW_003303650.1, read as the reverse complement.
CTGTTCTGTATTTAAGCTTACCCTTTCGGGTCTATTCCCAATAAGAAGTCCTAATCAAGTATACAAATATCAAGTAAACCATGATCCGTTATGGATCTTCTGGCATGCCAAGCGTCGTCTGCACCGTCGCACGAGCATCTTTAACGGTCCGCGCCCTGTCCCAGACGGTGAACGTGTCTTCCAAGGGTCGCTGAGTCTTCCGCGAACTCATCCCAACCGCCACTGAGGGTTCGTACCGTAGATGGTCCGCTGAATGCGAATCCGGCCAGTCCATTATTAATAATAAGGACAGCCTGGATTCAGTTACATATGGCCGTATCCAATACTCGTCGAAGGGTCGGGAGTGACGCCGTCGAGTCCCTTGCACCTTGGCGTCTCCGTACATCACATGACCGAGGGTTCGTTGCTTGAACATCTTGGGCGGTGTCACGTCTTTGTCGACGGGTGATAATCCGCAACTACGGAGAAATCACTACACCACAACTGCCCCTGTCGCAACGGAAGCCACGGTACTGGTGCCCGTTGTGACATTTCTTCATCCTTCAATTCACCATCTCGCCACCGTATGTCCAAGCGTCTGAATCGAGCCGTGTCCGACGCGTTTCAGCGTCTTAATCCTCGTAGACGTCGCGAACGTGAACAGCTGGAGATACGTCAGCTCATCCTTCTCTTGAATCATCGGCACCTTGCTCATCATCTCGCATTACTCGACTTGTTTCTCAGGAGGGCAAGGCCGAGGGTTCGAACGTCCCTCAGTCTGCTACACTTCCTCCGACAGCGGCATCATCAACTGGTCCTTCGGCGCTTCCTGCCCCAGACTCTTCACTCCCTGCGGTAGCTCCTGCAGCACTCCCCGTCGTCGCTGAATCCGCGGAGATGGCTCCTGCTGCTCCTCCTGCGCCTGCTGGTGGTCCACCACCACTCACCGAAGATTCGCTGCGCGCCATGCTGGCTGAAAGTACGGAGGCATCGGTCGATCACATGATAACCTCGATAATTCCGTACTTGACTGCAATGGCTCATCACCAAGTGCAGATCAGCGTTGTGCCTCCTCTCCACGGCGATATACACACTCAGCGTCGTCCCGAGACTGCTGTTGGTTTCGATGTGGTCCTCGCTGCGATACAACCTGTTCCTGACGCGCTGTCGGCATTACCCGAACGAGTTGCCGACTTGGAGCGTCAGTTGCGGTTTGCTCAGTCCGAGGCTGCTGCCGCCGTACGTTCGGTGGCACCCGAAATCATGGCTCGTAAGAACGCGGAGGCGTTCCTCAAGGCTGCCAATGCTGAGATTGAAGCCCTTCACCACAACGTTAAGATTTTCCGCGAGTCGAACGCCAAGAACGACGCCATGCTCGCCACTGTTCAAGCCACTATGGAACGACACGCAGAAGACTTGAATCGTCTGCACTGCGAGGTCCAAGCTCGGGACGTTTTCATCAGCACCTTGCAAAAGAAGCTGGCTCGCGAACGCGAGGTGTACAAGTCTTCTATTGGAGCGAATACCGAGCAGACCCGGAAGCTCCACCTCCTTCTGGTAAAGCTTGCCCAGGGCAAGTATGTTGATAACGACACGCTCAAGGTCCTCGAGAACCAGCAAGACCGTAACACTCGCCTCCTCCAAGCGAATCGCACCCTCCGTGCACACGTGAGTCTGGTCGGGATGGATCCCGAGGTACTTCGTCTGGCTGTTGATGGTACGTTCCTAATGTCGCTCCTTCCACCGTGTGTTCAGCAACTAACGTTCGTTCACAATCCTTCGTGATAGGTCTGACTGCGGGTGAGCTGGACCTGGACGCGCTGGACTTGGATCAGGAGACGTTAGTCGCTTTGCAGCGCATCCAGCCTGCCACCGCGTCTTCGGACGATCCTCAAGCCCTTCCTGCAGCTTTGGCCAAGGCCGCTCACCAAGTGGCCCATGGGAAGTCCCATAAGCGTCTTAGACCAGGTGGCGAGGATTCAGACGACGATCCGGACGATTCTGACGAAGAAAAGGCTCCAATCCCAACGGACAAGGCCAGTACTTCGATGGCAGCTGCCGGTCTCGGTGATGCGCCACCTGCCGATACTTCAACGCCCAAGTCAGCTCGTAGATCGCTGTTCGGTCCGAAGGCGTGGAAGAAGGCGGTTCAGAAGAAGCGCCAGAAATCGTCCTCATTCTCCTGCCAAGTCGCCCCGACGTTATATGAAGACTCGGTCCCAGTCTGTACCGTCTTCTCCAAGCTCATGGACGCCACCTCCTACATCAGCGTCTTCTTCCACTCCCGCCGTAGTCGACCTCAGCGGCGACCAGAGTGACGTGGACATAGGGAATTCTGGTCCAAGCAGCGTCCCTTCGGTTCAAGAAACTGCCACAGAGACTTCGGGTAAAGATGTGGGCTCTGGGGATCACGATGATGTTCCCGATTCTCCTGACGCGCTTTCGCCCCCGCCTCAGGGTCCCCCTGCTGAAGCCGCCAGCTTCAACGATTTCTCCTTGTCCAGCCGACATACGTGCTGCTGAAGAAGCTCTGCGCGAAGCCGAGGAAATGCGGCTCATGTTGCAAGTGATGAAGGTGAAGAGTCAGACCAGACTGTCCCACAAGGCAAGTCTGCTTCGGCGTCTGCCGCGACATCCAAGGCAGTTGAAGCATCGGGAGTGGTTTCTACAGCAGGGTCTGCCCCTGTTGAGGCTGCTCTACTAGCTTCCGCGTCTTCGAAGTCGGCTCCGACTGTTCCCACGACTGATGTATCAAGCGTGTCTTCGCCTGGCCTTTCGATGGAGATTGATGACGATGGAAATGCTGATGACGACTATGGAGATGACGTGGATGGCAATGAACCTTCGGTGGATGACTCTCCTGATGCTCCCAGTGGTAGCGGTGATGTTCCGCCCCCCACCGATCATTCAAGCATACTCGATGACGAAGATGTTGAAGATTCAAACAGGAACTGGAGTAATCTTGGCCCAGCTCGTCCTCCGACTCCACCTCGGCCAAATCCTTCGCCGATGATGACTTCCCCAATCATCGTTGCCGGCCCGCCTCCTTCGCCACCGGCAAGTCACCCAGCACCAGCATCTTCTCCTCTTGTTCCGGTGTCTCCTCGTCCGCCTGTTTGGACTCTCGATGCTGGACCTGGGCGCATGATTACGGCCACCTACACTTCGGTGCCGCGTCGTGGTGGTGCACCGTCGGTTGAGCCGTTGCCTCACCGAGTGTTGTCTGGTGGTCGCCCTACGGTGCCGGCTTCGTCCACCTTGCCAGCGTGGGTTCTCCCGTACGTGGACATGGAGTTTACTGACGCAGGCGCCAAGAAGTGTTTCGAGCGACTCTTGAGCTTAACCCTTCCCGAACCAGCTGGTGAGGTGACCGTGCGTACAACGTTGGAGGGTCTCCAAGCGTTCTTTGATTACTCGCATCCTGATCACCCGTACCAGCAACTTCGGCAGCTCTATCCTCTTCAAGCCTATCTCTTCGACACTGTCGGCTTCAATCCAAGCGTCCCCATCTCAAAGCGTGCTCCGATTGAGACCCGTCTCAAGATGATCTGGGCGAACCTTTGGGGTGACGGCGGTAAGCAAGGTGACCTCGGGTTCGCGTTGTGGGAGCGTCTCCACTGGCTTCCGTTAGCTGGTATTGAACGAGGTCTCGCTGAAGAAGCTAAGAAGGTTGGCCACGACAAGGAACGCTTGAAGAAACTGAGAGCTATGTTAAAGAAGCTCTTCAGTGAGCGCGACCGTCGTGCCGATCGTCTTCGTAACAAGTACCGTGAGCAGTACATGGCGTGGAGTCGCGACTCGGTTTCATCTAGTGCTTCCGGCGCGCCGTTCATTCGTCCCAAGTTGCTTTTGGAGCCGTCGAAGCCGTGGTACCCCATTGAAAACTTGTCGTTCGCACCTCGGACATCTGACTGGCTTTCCGAAGCTCCGGCTCTCGACGCTCGTCAGCCCTGGCGTACTGGATGGATGAATGCGCCGCATCAGCACCCGTACAACACCACGTACTTCCCGTGCTCTTCAATCCTCGTGGTACGCGTTTCGTGGATGTGTACCGAAGCGTGATCGTTGACCCGTCTCTCGATTCAACCGAGCTTATTCCGACCTGGCGTTCGTTGTTTGACTCGCCACCGGGTACTCCACGTCCTGCTCTGGCTGCTGCTCCTGTTGAAGCTGGTACCGAGGATTCGCAGGGTCCGGCTTCAGCTCCAGCTGCCGAGGCTCAGGTTCTTGATGAAGAGGAGAAGGAGAGTGGTGACTCGGCTTCGTTGACACTCTTGGCCACCGCGGCCAGGCACTTGGAATCGATTTTTTTTGAATCCTCGCTGCACGTTCTACGACGCTCTCCAGCATCTCAGCTAACTGTTGAGGTGTCCTGCGTGACTTCGTTTTCAGTGATCGCTCCGCGGTCGGCATTCATGTTTTCTTATTCTTAATCCACTTCCACAGCGCAATCATGTTCATGTTGTTCTTCAAATGCATATACAATTTGTTGTTGCAGTAACGTTCTTCGTCTGTTACCACAGGCTGCATCGCCCTGTGGACAGTTCATACGTGATCCAGTCACGCTAGTCTTCGTCCGCCACTTGCGCCATCTGCAGCCGATTCTCGCTCTTCTTGGCTCGCAAATAGTCGTACAGCAGACCTCCACATGACAAGTTTGATGATGGTTCCCAAGTTGTATCTTCATAACCCACCCACTTGACTTTGAACTCGCGTACAGCACGCTCCGTGCTCGTCGACAGTGGTGTTCTGTCGTCGAGGATGGCCTCGACTTCATATTCACCGGCAACTTGATCTGGTTCCCAGCTGTCCTCAGGCAATAGCTCCTCATCGAAGTCGAGTCTTGCTTCATTAGTCGCGTCTAGTACCAACCGAGTGTTCGGTCGACTGTTGAATTCGTTGACAGCCTAGAGTCTCGACACATGCACTACTGGGTAAAAGCGATACCCACTTCGGTCAGGCAGTTCCAGCTCGTACGCAAACTCTTCCACCTTGCGCTTGATCCGAAAAGGTCCATGCCACCGGTGAGCTAATTTATTCGTCAAGCCTGGTTTGACGCGTTCCATGTACAACCACGCCCGGCTCCCAATCTCAAAAAGAGATCTCGGTGGGGCTCTTGCAGGATCTTCCCTCTCTTCCGAAGCTTCTGGAGGGTCCGCCGAGTGTTCGTTTCCACTTGGTTGAGGTACAGCGGCTTTTTCCAGTCGACTCAGGGCCTCATTATGCTTTTTAGCCCTTCGCTCCTTTTCTACAGCCTGATAATCTTTGGCCATAGTGAGGGCGACCTCATGTTGTCGATTGATCTCGCGCCGCCACGCCAGTGCGTCAGACTGCTTGCCGAGTCCTCGTTTGAGTGATGACGACATTGCCCGCAACGTCGACTGCGCATCCCAACCATGAACGAGGTAGAACGGCGTTTCCTTCCTCGTAGTGTCTTGAGAAGTATTAATAGCAAATACTAGCTTCTCCGCGATTTCGTCCCAATCTTGCTGTAGAGGGTCTTCCGCGTACACCCGTACGGATCCCATCACCGACTTCACCGAGTGTTCCTGCTGTCCATTAGCCTGTGGCCGATAGCTCAAAGTCGCTCGTGATCTTGACTGCATCATCTCTGCAAATGCTTGGAAAACCTCGCTCATGAAGCGTGGGTCGCGGTCGTGCCTTATTAATGATGGGGCTCCGAATCGTCGGTACACACATTCTTCGAACACTTGGGCAACACTCAGTGCAGTCGTATCTGACATAGCCTTGGCAATAACGAATCCCGTGAACGAGCACTGAAATAGGAGCAACGCCGTGTTGCCCCTGCGAGATTTCGGTAGTGGGATCACAAAATCCATCGAGACGATCTGGAAAGGTCGTTCGGCTAGTACGTTCCCGGGTGAGTATCCACGAAGCTGTGGACGGCTTTTACTCGAGCTGCAATCTGGACATGACTTCACATGCTTCTCCACGTCAGCGTACAAGCCGATCCAATAATAATCGGACTTAACGCGATGGAACGTTCTCACCACACCTTGATGTCCTCCTTCCAGCAAGTCGTGACAGTTCTGCAAGACCTCTTGAATTATCGTTGTCGGTACCACAAGCCGCAGCTTGGTCTGCTCTTGCCAACCGTGGTCGTACCGACGATTCAATCCAAGACAGTGAAGCACGCCGTCTTCTGATAACACGAACCGGTCAGCGTATTTCCAGGCATCTCGAGCTTCTTTGTAACTCAGCTCTTGTGCTTGGCCCTGAAGCACCTTCTTGATGTTAAACCACTTCTGTTCCTCGTCTTGTGCCACTAGTATCCGTCTGCGTCGCTCCCGCTGTATCGCTACCGGGTCAACATCGTCCGCATCGGGAAATGCCGCTGGTACAGTCTTGTGAGGATGGTCTGGCAAATCTTCGCCGAATGAATCTTCGGTGGACGTCTCTCGTCGTTCTTCATTCTGTTCTTGAGCTTTTGAGACATCCTCCGAGTGTTCATCTGCAAACCTGACGCGTTTCTTGGCTTTCGTCTGTCGCCGAGTCATCACTGCTATATTACCATAATCGCACTTTGGTGAGCTGTAATCAACCACGAAATTTTCGAAAGTTTTCCACTTTGAAGTCTCGCTGCCTGACAGTACATGTACTTGACGCTCTGCTCCTCGTGACGAAACATCTACCGAGTCTTCATCCGGCTCGTAGATCATTTCCTGGATGCGGTTCAGCGATGCCAATTCCGACTTGCGAGTTTCAGCCAAGATTACCCGACTGACCTTCGATTCCAGCGCTTCAGTGGCTAACGAATCCGCGGCCGCGTTGTATTCTCGTACAACGTGAAGATATTTAACTGATCGAAGCTTGGCCGTGAGTTCCTTGTGAGTATTCAGCAGCGCTAGCAAAGTTTCCTTCCTGCATGCGATCACCCCTAGTGATTGTTGAATCGCGAGCCTTGAGTCACCAACGATGACTAAATCCTCGGCACCGTGCGCAATAGCAGCCTTGACACCGTTTATCATACCTGTATACTCTGCCTCATTCACCGTGGTAGCCGAGAGATAAGCGTTTGCAGCAATCACTACCTTCCACTCAGGAAGGCTCCACAGCACCCATGAACAACTCCCGTAGCCACCGTACTTCTCTGTCTTCGCTGATCCGTCAAAAGACATGACGAATCCGCTGTAATTACGGGAAAGCCTGGCGTACAGCAACGCGGGGTCCATTCGAATAGTCGGGGAACCCTTGTTTGGAGGCGCCACCGGTGCGAGCGAGTCTTCCAGGTCAACGAAGCTCGTGATGCTTGACTGCAGTAGCTGCGCAAAGGCGACATCCTTCTCCTTCACGCGCTGCACCTTAAGGTGCCACTGCGATAGCAGCACTGCGAACTGGACCGCGCGTCCGAAGAGAGACTTCGACTTATGCACCCACTCTAACGTCGAGAATCGTGTATAGACATGTAGCGTCTTTCCTGCCAGCTGGACGTAACAGATCTTCAACAGCAGAAGTAACGCCAACACTTCCTTCTCAGCAGGATGGTAGTTCATCTCGGCCTCCTTGAGCACCCGACCGAGGAACCGTACGGGGTGTAACTTGCCTTCATGTTCTTGCATTAGCGTAGTGCTCAACGCCCATTCATTCGCAAAGAGCATGACGTGAACTTCTTTCGACCGATCGAAGTGCCTGAGGATGGGTGAATGTGAAACACTCGTCTTCAATTTTTTGAAGGAACGACGTGCCACAGAAAGGCCACCTTCAACGGCAAAGTCCTCATCCTTGAGCTGGTACAGCGCTGCACCGTAGACCGCGAAGTCTTGAATGAAGCGGCTGTAGTAATTAACCGCTCCAAGAAACGACTGCATGCCCTTCTTGCTCGTTGGAAACGAAAGCTCGGTGATGGCCGCAAGCTTCTTGGGGTCAGCTCTGATACCTTCTGGCGAAATTTTATGCGACAGAAAGTCCACCTTGGGTTGGCAAAAGATGCTCTTGGTGAAGCTAATGCTGATCCGACACTGTGCAAATCTTTGTAGCAATCGGTCTAGCGTCGCTAGGCAGCTGTCGAAATCCTCGCCACCGAAGCAAATGTCATCCTCAAACTACCGTCGACCAAACACAGGTACCAGCGATGATTCGTCCGGTTCCCCGTTCGTAAACATGTCAGCGACGGGGCTGTTGACGAGTTGTAGTACAGGGTCGGTCTCTACCGGTGCTTCGCGGTCTGCCGCGAACTTCGTTTGAAACGAACCCTCGGCGCTTGGCCCACGACGTTCCTTGGCTTGTTCTTCAGCTAAACGCATCTTCTCCGAGTATTCAAACCAACCTCCTTTAGGTTGAACGAACCCCCAGAGAGCGTTGTCGATCATACGCTGGTAGATCATCGGCGCGTTCTTTAGCCCGAAGGGCATGCGTAACCACTCGAAATGTCCGAGTGCGCAGACGAACGCCGATACTTTACGCGCTCGCAAGGTCATCATGACCGCCCAGAAGCCGCTTGCTGCATCCAGCGAGCAGATCATAGGTAGCGCTCGAGATCTGTTAACAGGTCGTCGACTAGCGGCATTGCATACTCCAAGATCGCGGTGATAGCATTCACCATCTTGTAATCAATGCAGAGCCGGATGTCCAGCCCGTTCTTTTTCATCACAATCACGAATGGCGATGCCCATGGACTGTCTATAAAGACGATCAGTCCTGCACGCAATAAAGCGCGCAGCAGCTCGTACAGTTTGCCGAGAAATCGTAGCGGCACGCGCCGGGCACGCTGTTTAATCGGGGCGTGCCCCTGTGTGTCAATATCGCATACCGCGCCGTAGGCTGGCGGCGGCAGTGCGTTACCACTAGCAATCAGGATGTGCTCGTGGTTCTTTAGCGTGGCGACCAGACGTTCTCGGCGTTCAGTCGACAGCTCAGGATCAGCAACATTAGGCGCAGTGTAGTCAATTGTCGTGTTGATCTCTTCGGTCAGGTCCGGCAGGAATGCCAGCTCCTTCGCGTAGTCGTCCAAGCCCATGTTGTTAGCTGGGTGTTCGTAGAAATCATTTCTCGTATCCTCCGTTGCTTCATTTCCCTCGGTTGTTAACACTCGAGCAACCGAGATGTATGTTCCGTCCAACGCCGCTACGGATTCTTCCCTTGACTCAACATTGGCATCCGCTTTGATTTCAACAGCCGGTACTTGGTCCATCTCCTTCCCATCCTGGTTTCCCATCTCTGGGCCATCTGCCGAGTCGTCGTTCGCAATATTGAATGCGTGGGCCGCCGACATACTGGGTTGTTGACTTTTGTTCCGCTCCTCGTTCTGCCGCTGTCTTGACATTTCGGAATTCGCACCAATCTTGCAATGAATACTCGGTGCCGTACTCAACACCTTCTGCGCGATGCCTGTATCCTCTGGATCAACCACCGGTGGCTCGTTCGCAGATTCTGGTAACGACACAAGGCCGGGACAGCTTCGTCAAAACGGGTGACTCCATTCAATCCAGTGCCGTTGCGTGTCGCTTCCGTGGTCACCCCTGACTGGACACTAACACTCGTTGGCGTATGTACCACGTTTACCGGCCTCAGTAGTTCGTGTGTACGCACTACCGAGGCTTCGTTCGCGTTATTGCCTCCGCCATGGGTTGTCGTGTACGTGTCCAAAGGTTCTGCGGAAGGCTGACCGTCGGCCGAATCCCCGGCTGTCACCCCAGACGCCAGACAGGCTTCTACTCGTTCACGTTCCTCCAGGATCAGTGCCCAGCGCTCTGCACACGTCAGACGATCACTAGAATCCATTAGCGAGTCTTCTAGAGGTCGTTCTAGCACCCCACTGGGTTCTGAGTAGTCTGGTCGATCAACTGCCGAAGGCTGAGTTGCAAGCCATTGTTCGTAGATTTCGTATTCACGCTGAAAGAGCTCGCGGTCTCTGCAACCTTCGTAGGTCAACACTTGCCAGTCTTGGTACTTCTTGGACTCCAGACGCACATAGCCGTCACCTCGTGGCAAATCCCCATCTGGAATCCACATCGCGATCGAGTCGTGTGCTGGTAGGTACACAGTTCGATCAGACACGTTGGTCAATCGAATGCTCTGAGGCCGTCCACGTCGAAACCTCGTCACTGACGGGATTAGCTTGTTCGTTCGACGAACCCACAGTACGTGTTCTTCCAGCCCGACTTGACGCTTCGCTAGTCGATATTCTCGCACTAGAGCGCTTGATGTCCAAACGCTCGGGTGGCCCGGCGTTAACATGGGAGCCGTATTCTTCGCTGTCGATCATGTTCTTGGTCTTGATCAGTGGGATTTGGACGTCGTGCGGTAATTGCGCCGCGTCGTGAAACAGGTCCAACCGAATCCCAGCTGCAATCATAAAGTCGGTCCCGAGTACCACGTTGACGCCTGCACTATGCGCCATTACCCACATCTCAACCTCGTACACCATCTCCCTTCCGAGCGTAATCTTGACGCACTCTCGTCGCGTCGTAGACACCTTGCCTTCGCTAATTCCTTGAATGTCAATGCGGCGTCCGTGATCGGGTACATCTCGGAGTCGCAACTTCTTGGCAAAGGCATCAGTGATCACACTAACGTTCGCTCCTGTGTCGAGGAGGGATCCTCGTTCGCTGGTCGTTCACAGCGCCTTGCACCAGAGCTCTCATTCTGATCCGTCGGTCGAATTTCTTGGCCGACCACCACCCCTGTCTCTCGCCAGGGTTCAACTTCATCATCCTGAAGTGACCCTTGGGCTCGTCTCGCACTGCACTCGAAACCAAGCCGAACGAACCCTCGCTGGTGCCCTCATCAGCATCATCACATTCCACTCTCTCTCCAGCACCTCCACCGAGGATTCTACTCCTCTCCATTTCATTTTCCGTCGCCTTCACACTTGTTACGTATTTATCAGGGCATTCACTCTGCCCCATGAAAGCAAAGATACACTCTGCTTCCATTGAAAGGCTCGGTTTAACTGTGGCAGCCCGATAGAGACCAACCCAGTTGTAGTTGAGCGAGGCTGCCTAGTTTAAATGACGTTCTTGAACGACGACCTTGAGCTCTGGCGAGAGCTCCTCCTTCGTGCCTTTAGTGCGCACGAATTTGGCAAGGTCTTGGAAGTTGCGGAAAAGTTCGCATTGTCCAGCATCGTGGAGCTGCTTGCAGAACTTGCATCGCTTGTTACAGTAGTGGGCGGAGTGACTCATGCCACCGCACACCGCGCATGGTCCGTACTGTGGGCGTCGGTTGTCGCGGTTGAAGTCACGTCGACCGCGTTGGTCCTGATTGAACCCACGGTCACTACTTCGGTGATCTTGATTAAAGCCATTCTCGCGATCAGGCGTGTTTCCACGCGGTTGACGGCTGTCCGAACGTGCGTAGGTGCCTTCAGCACCTGCACGGCGCTCGTTTTTGTTAGCAGCGGCGAGGTATCGGTCGTTTTCATCCAATGAGAAATCACCATCCGTATTATCGGGCTGAAAGTCGTTGTACTCATCTTGGACATTGTCGTAAGCGTTCGGATCTTCGTTTGAATACTCGTTGCCTCCTTGAGCAGCTTCACGACCTTCTAATTCAGCTAGTAGGTCATCCACCGTGGCTTCAATGAGCGTCACACTTGGTTTATTGCGGTTGTCATCGCGGCGACGGTCATCACGCCGATTGTTGCGGGCGTACCCATCGTCGCGTCGCGCATCACGACTCTTGAAGTATCGATACTCGCTGTCACGCTTGGCCATTCTCTCCTTGCCCTTGAGAACATCTTCGATGATCTCTTCGAGCTCGTGAATGTCGGCGACTCGAGCGTGGTAGAGACTCTCCGCTAGCTTGTCATCGTCGCATGTTGCCAGGAACTGCTGTACGTGTTCTTTCGCGTCGCGACCACTCTTCTCGAAGTGTAGACGGGCGGTCCGAGCGTAGCCGCTCAGCCTGTTTATGTAGTCGCACAGATGTTCATTTCGTTCCCGCTTTGCAGAGTAACAACGGGGCAGTGCCGTCTGCGTGAACTGCGAGCAGTAGTAGCGGATGAACGCATCGCTCAGCAGCTTCCACTTGCGCTTCGTCTTCTTCGGAAGTTGACGGAGCCAATGAATGGCTCCGTCTCGGAGACTTAGCTCAAATGGAATGCACCATTTATCGGCATCTGTGTGGGTTCCAGTCATTTCATAGACGAACCCACGGAGCCACTGCATACAGTTCTCGCTTTTGTTGCGAGAGCCTGAGAACGGCGTGATGCGATCCAGCGGTCGGTGCGAAGCCATTTCAATCCTCGGTGTTGGGTCCACGTCGTTCAGCGTCGCTAGCTTATTCATCTGACGCATCAACTCGAGTTGAGGATCTTCCTCGTCGAATGTACGCACCAAAATGTCATCGTCACTGGACGAACCATCGCTGTCGACTTGACGACGTCCGGCACCACCTTTGGGAGCTCGCGCACCGCCTCGGCGACCGAACGAACCCTCGTTACTTGTGTAAATACGTTGCATACGGCTCTCCGAACGTGGCGTAACCATGTGCGAGTCTTAGAAAGTACGGTGAAGCTTCGGTAGTGCCAAAGGCACCACGCTCAGCTCCACGCTTGGTCGGAGGAGTACGAACGAGTCGTTGGGGCGTCGGCGGCAGTGGAATCTTAGACGGATCTTCATCTTGAATCATCGGTCGACTCACAGACTGCTTTCCGGCATTGATGCCAACAGCGCCAAACGCCTTCCGAAGCTTCTTCTTCCATTTCTGGAGAGCAGCTCCGGCTTCATGTGGACTCCAATCCTGGAGCGACATCGTCGATGGGTACGTCTCGTTCTCGAACCCCAGCGACAACAGTAGCGAAACTGAATCCTCGGCAACTTGACTAGTCGAAACCGAGTTGACTGGGTATTGAAGTTCCTCCCGCAAGCGCAGGCCAGTCGGCCTTTTCTTGGGGATGGGCTTGAACAGCTGCATCC
>NW_003303650.1:257428-278020 GCF_000142945.1 Phytophthora infestans T30-4 | reverse complement strand
GTGTTGGAATTCCCACGTGAACTCTTAGCTACAGATGTAGTTAGAATGTTCCCACACAATACGTCTACTAGGATAGTAAACGATCGTTCGGGCGGACCTGAAGACCCCCAGTTCTGCCCTTGCACCGGGACAAACTGGACCTTTGTAAACTACTTATATAGGCCAACCCAGTAAAATAAGAACACGCTACTAGCACGAGCAAAGCTAGCAGGTGTTTTGAATCCTCGTGGTCCCAACAGCGGAAGGGTACCAGGCACGGGTAAGCCTTTTACGAGATCACCGAGTGTTCAACACTCGGCTGGAAGAAATAAAAGGGAGGCAATCCAAGCACTCCCAGTCGTGCAAATAGGCAACAATAAGCCGTCACGTAAAAACCTCCCGATAATAATCGGCCAATACACAAAGTCTCTTGGCCTTGCCGGATGAACCCTCGCTACAGAGCTTCGAGTTCACCGACAGGCATAACACACTCAAACAAGCTTGACCTGACGCTTACCTTGAAGCCGGACGTCGCTCTGTGTGCTTGAGTGGAAATTCTGTTCTGTATTTAAGCTTACCCTTTCGGGTCTATTCCTAATAAGAAGTCCTAATCAAGTATACAAATATCAAGTGAACCATGATCCGTTATGGATCTTCTGGCATGCCAAGCGTCGTCTGCACCGTCGCACGAGCATCTTTAACGGTCCGCGCCCTGTCCCAGACGGTGAACGTGCCTTCCAAGGGTCGCTGAGTCTTCCGCGAACTCATCCCAACCGCCACTGAGGGTTCGTACCGTAGATGGTCCGCTGAATGCGAATCCGGCCAGTCCATTATTAATAATAAGGACAGCCTGGATTCAGTGACATAGGGCCGTATCCGATACTTGTTGAAAACTCGGAGGTGACGCCGTCGAGTCCCTTGCACCTTGGCGTCTCCGTACATCACCCGACCGAGGGTTCGTCGCTTGAACAACTTGGGCGGTGTCACGTCTTTGTCGACGGGTGATAATCCGCAACCACGGAGAAATCACTACACCACAGTGGTTTGCGTGTCCACCCGTTTCCTTTGAGCTCATGCCACACCGACTTGAATGACAAGTCACGTATAGTGATTTCGCTGTCCCGCGGTACCATTTTTCTCGTCTTCACCATTTTGGAATTCACTTGATCTCTGGCGCCGCAAATTCTCAAATGAGGGAGGTTTTGAAATGGCGGAGGTTCTGAGAGCCACTTATTTGGTAGGTACGTGACAGTTTCCTCTATGGAATGATACACATCAGTTGCAGTTTCAACCAGCCTGTACAAACCATATTTTTGGATTTTTGAAAAGATTTGGTGTTTATTTGAAAGGGTGTAAAAATGCGAGAACAGAAACGAAACATATTTTTATCTTAGTTTTTGTATGCTGACGTGTCGGGGGAAAGGACACCAGTACAAATTTTAAGTCAAAATTGCTTAAACTGAATCTATTCAGCTAAAGCCTACAAATCTAAGCTGCATTATGCAGCATCCGGTCTGGAGGGGTTAAAGTGCAGGCGGTTTTGGGTGAGTGAAGAAAATGCAGTGATAGCCAACAATAATAAAGAGATCGCATCAAGAGTACTAGAATAATGTTTTAATCAGGTATGCATGATTCTGGGGTTCAGTATTCTGTTTAAATAATTGCACGGCTTACTAGAGACTGCTCGAAGTCATTTCGTGCCTGGTAATCTAAATTTTACCCAGATTTATGAGAAAAAAAGTCGATTATGAACATAGGCTAAGTTGTTTTGGAATCCGTCCATACCCGTAAAAATTCCAACTGTCCGACCGGGTTCCAACCTGATACCGGTACGATCTGCCAGTTAAAAATCGGACTTTGCGCGGTACATGTGTTACACATAATAAAAACAAAATTAAAAAATCCCTTCTCTCTGAGGGCCCACAGCCATTCTACAAACCACGGCCACGAGCGCGCAGCGGTGAGGGCGGAGCGCAATTTCTACGGCCCTCTGCGACCTCAAGGCCTCGGTCGCACCTCTACGCGCGCGGCATCACTACCCAGAGACCTCACGCCTTCACTACTCCGGCCGTTGCCCGCCCGCGTAAAATGAAATACATGTGAAGGTGAAATTAACCGTGTAGGGGCGAAGCGGAATTGCTGCTGAGATGGCGGCCGAGACTATCTACGACCTACACTAGTATCTATATATATGGTAAGTCTTTGCTGCTGCATAACATGAGTGAGCATGTCGTTTCTAACTTGCTGTTGCAGCTTTGTTTGTAATATAAGATAATGCGTTAGTGCGGAAGCTGTTATCTATTGCCAGGAATTATACTGTTCAAAGCGTAAGGTGAGATCTGGTGCTGTTACTTAACTGTACTATGTGTACTACAGGTTCAGCGCTTGGGGGGGGTTGTTACGAATGAATTTTGGCAGCGCCGAAGGTGGTGTTGGATCGACAACGTCACCACGCTCAGCACGCTCGTGGAACTGGGTTATATGTGCGTCAAGCTTTCCAGCCTTGTGTAGATTGCGAAGGGCTTGCAGTGTCGTACCCGCTGCTGCTGCTGAGGACCCGTTCGTCTTCAAGAAGTCCCGCGTGCTCACTTGCGCTTTCTCACCAAGCGCGACCACCTCACTCTTGAACGCAGGAGACGAAGCATCAAGTGAAAATCCATGAGGTAAGAAAAGCATCATGTAGCCTGCGGTGTGTCTAAGCTCGTACAGCGTCGTTTTCTTCACAGAGCGCGAGGCATAAACGCGGGGCTCGGCCGTAAACCATTCGTACCAGACTGCTGCAAGAGACTGCGAGCCCTTCTTCTTCGGACGAACCCCAGTTCGGATGGCAATTTGTTGGTCAGGCTGTGATACACAACCCGCAACAGTTTTGGCTGGAGCCGACGGTGAGTGCAATTTCGCCTCTACAGCTAACAGTCGTTCCTCTAGGCGCTGATTTTGCAGGATTAAAACGCTGATCTGCTCGGACTGGCGCTTCATGAGGCTTAACACCTCAGCAGAGTGAGAGTCGCTAACGCTGGGCTTGGTTATCGCTGATGGTGGCATGAAAGCACGGCGGATTGTGCTGCTCCATGCAAGTACTTCCGCTTCCCCGATGGCTCGTGCTGACATGGCCGCCCGAATGCGGGCAACCAGTGCTCCTTCGCGTGAGAGCAGCAGCATGTCGGGGTAGTGCATGATGAGGGTGGCTGACAAGACCTCTGCTACGTCTTCGTTTAGGTTCATGCCAGGCTCTGCAAAGCCCAGGGAGCTCGTGAAAAGTAGACCATGCAGTGCTTGGGCGCGGAACAGCACAGACGGCTCCAAGATACGCAACGAAGGAAGACGTGCGCCTTCTTTTGGTTTCCATCCGCTCAGGACACGCGCAACTTGCTGATCTGCCTGCGTTGTACCCAACATGTACCCAAACGCCTTATTGACGCGGTCAAGCTGCCAACCGCCCCGCTCTATAATCCAGTTTTCTGCAAGAGTTCCATCGTTGGCGTGCATGGCAGCTCCTCGACGAAAAGAGTGGGAGGTAAGTCCTTGTGTGAGTTTGACCTGCTTCTGATCTGCAATGTTCTTGACTCGAACCAGTAATCGGTTCACGTACGCTTGTGCACCAGGAACCGATCTGGTAGCTGGCGACTGTTGCAGGTCTGGCAAGGATGCGGGGCTGTCGTCTGCCTCGAGAAGCTCTACGAGACTG
The DNA here is from genome assembly GCF_000142945.1 of Phytophthora infestans T30-4. Lineage (NCBI taxonomy): Eukaryota > Oomycota > Peronosporomycetes > Peronosporales > Peronosporaceae > Phytophthora > Phytophthora infestans. Next base: position 274,353 of record NW_003303650.1, on the reverse strand, counting down.
AGGTCTTCTACATCGCCAGCATTAGCTCCCGATATGCCTTGTACTGGTAAACTGAGGAAATAGACGCTTGCTTGGCGCATTCTGTATGGTTAGAGCAGCAGCTAAAACGAATAGTGGACAAGTTAAAAAACTTGTCGGGTCATTGAACAAGGATACACCTTGTAGCAAAGCTGTTTTAATCCGCTTAAAGCGTAGGAAGAGTACGCCACCTACATATTGCAAGGTTCCAGTTAGCGTAATTGTCAATATATAAAGAAATAAAATAGTCAATGATCGTACCAGGTAAAATCGAGAGCTGGTTTTTTTTAAGTTGCTCTGCGTCCGAGCTACGTCCGTATAAATACCACAGCATCACAACCAGAGCTGCATCCGGATAGATACTCTCAGCAGAATCAGAAGTATAAAGTAGGCGAGCGATATTTTCTAGATCTTGCTTGGAACACGGTGGAGCTTTCTTTTCAAAAGCCCCATCCTCGCGATTGGTACAGTACTTACCAAGCCCAGACAGGATCTTCTGCAGCTGGGGCTTTACTGTCCCCCCTTGCTGTGGGTATTTATCTATCAACCAGTTCTTTACGTTTCCGAAATAGGCTAGACATGTATTGGTAGATCGAGTTTTGTCTGTCGATCTAGCTAGAGAATACGCATATTTATCTAGCACAATTCGAAGTACCCTACCGGTCTTGTCAGCGTCGATAAGCTGTTGAACATGCTCTAGTGTGATGTTTTCTGAAGAAAGAAACGTGCTGAACGAGTTGATCGCCGTCACCCGGGCCTTCTTACTGTTAGGTGGCGCTAGCGACGCGATAGACATGGTCACAGCTCTGCAAAATGATGTCTTTTAGGAAACAGCTGCCAACCGCCACCTCGGGTTGGAAACTTCCTGATATTTTTAGAATATGCTACTATATGGATATTTGTAAAGAGTACAGCATATTCTGAAAAAATTCCAACTAAATATGGTCGGATTGGTAGGAATTGGTGGTTACTTTTTAAGACTTCATCATTGGATAAAATCACATTAATCTTGCAATCTAATTGGTGGATTGGCTGAGTACAGTTCTTCATGGACGATGCATGGTTGGAATCTTGCGGATATTATACCATAACAACGTTTCGAGCGGCCACATTTACAATTTTGAAAAAGCGATAAATAAAAAATTAGACTCCAAACTCTAAGATGACCTGTCCAGAAGCTGACAGCTAATAATACGCATCGGGAAAAGCGTGTACACTTGCGTTCGCTCGCCCAATTGTGTCTAATAGACATTGGTGGCGGGCGGGCGGGTCCATTATTATTTGGAAAAAGAAAAAAAAATATTAAGACACAGTAGCAGCTAAAAAGTCAATGTGCGAGCGTACATCATAAATTGGGTAAGATTTTAGTGTTGACCATGGAGCCTAAAAATCCGGCTCCCTTTTCAAGTGGGCTATTTAATAAACTAATTTTTTTTTCAATAAGGCTGAGCGTAGAAAGGCATAAACAATACACGTAGAACTAAACCTAAACTACCGCCGCGTAGCGACGGTACTCTGCTAGTACCGATACTATCCGTAGGTAGAAATGAGATTCTAGCTTGAAGTTTCTAAAATACTGCAAAAAGGATTGACCAACACGTTCGACTTGTGCTTCCGTGGGCCACGCCACGGACCGTGGCGATCACTGTTATAGCTTGGTTTTGGCTGGGGATGCTGTCGACCTCATCGAAAGTCCAGCGCTCGGATCTCAATGATGCCGGGGGGAAACGTCACGGCATCTATTAGCTGGAGTCTCCAGGCTTGAGATATCTAATTTGTATCAGTAGGCCGACGTTACCCGAGTAGCAATATTGTCATCGTAGTGACAGAATACAAAACGGTCTGCAGTGATCACACTTGTGAAGAGCCCGTGAATCCGCACTTTTAATACTGTACGGGGCGAAGTGTGAGACAATTCTGCGCGCTCGTACCTCCCGCATGTTATGTTTGATCTTCCCACACGAAAGAAGATCGAACAAGCAGGAGCTCTACGCTGAAACCTACCATACATCCAATGGGGTCCGGGTGTTCGTGCGCTCGTGGCTAGTGCCTCGAGACGGACCTCAAGCGTGTGCAGTCCAGGTGAACTGAACAGACCCGCTAAAAATGTCGAAAGAATGAAACCACCGCACTGCGGTCCGCAGCGCTTGTGCTCCAAGAAAGAGGCGCCGGTGGTCGACGTCTCGCGGTCGTCACTGTACGCCATTGTGTAAGTTGCGGTCTTTGATTGTAGGCAACAATGGAGTTCCCTCTTAAGACAGACTTCTTCCCTCAAGTGCGACTCACGATGGAAGAGCGACGTAGGTATGTGACCACAGGAGAATGCAGTGCACGGGTACTCCGCAGCTCCATGAAGACACTCGACTGGAAAAAAACCATGGAGAAGGACGGGGTAACGTACGCGCAAGCGCATTGCATCGAAGGCAGCAATAGTGTCACCAGTTCTCCATTTTCAAATATGGTGACAAGCAAAGCGGACGAAGAACCGCATAACACCGCATCCGCCTGTTTGATTATGAGTGCGACGGCGTTCGCAGCGGGAACCATCAGCGAGGCCCTCGAGGCGCTGGCGTCACCTGTTACAGAGGATTATCGTCGTGCGATGCATTTCCTGCACGGATCTCGTTTCATCGATGGAGTATGTTTGCACAAGATACCAGCCGCACCGCCTAACAGCTCGAAATCGAACTCCCAGCATCAAGCATTCACAACCATCAAGTGGGCGGCTTTCGACGATGGTAAGGCGTTGCATTTAACGGGGGCACCTGCTGGCACAGACTATTGCTTTCTCGAGCACACGGGAATCCACCGGAGTGACCCTGGTAATGATGCCAGTGAACTCTTCGGATTTAGTGTCCAGGAGTCGATCATTCGTGAAGGTGAAGTGCCTTCCCTTGCGGGAGTCGGACTGGCACGAGGTCATCTCCACCGCACGGGCATCCTCATCCTACCCACAGATCGCTCCGATGTGGTTCAAGTCACTTCAATTTTTCAGATGTCAATGGCAGAAGGTATTGCTCTCGGAGCTGCAAACGATAACAGTGGAGGTGCATCCAATTCCGGAAAGGCAACTTCCGCAGCTTTAGCTCGATTGATGCGTCGCCGAGTAGCTGCAATCGGGAGACTCGAGTTGCTGGTAGAGCGTCGCCGCCTTAACAAGCTAGTGCACGTACCTCGAGCTGAATGGGTGGCTGACGATGCACGCAAGGCATGTGCTGTGTGCGTGAAACCATTTGCGCTTCGACGACGCAAACATCACTGCCGGCACTGCGGAGAGGTCGTGTGTGCGTCGTGTGCTCCTGCGCGTGGGGTAGACACGGACTCCAGTACAACTACCCACGTCCGTATTTGCACAGCCTGTGTCGTGCAGTCACGTACGGGTGCGCAGGTCCCTGGTGGTTTTGAGATTTTCGTGTATCACATGCGGAACACTAAAACATCACTTTCGTCTTCGGCTTCTAAAAACTCGATCGGAGTTAACGCTTTGACTGCCAACAACAACAACAACGCCGAGATCCACACTCGACCGAAATCGCTGTCGTCTGGAAGTAGCACGTTTTCAATCTCAAGCGACTCGCAAATGTCTGCGCGACTAACACGCGCGGGCTATGCGGATGGCACTATCAGAATGTATGACTTTGAGGATGACCACTTGTCCAGCAACTCGAGCAGTTATTCTCTGAGCGAGTTCAATTCCTCCGATAGCTTACTCGCCCTGACCAGCCAGGACGACGTAGAACGCTGCCAGCGCAGATCGAGCAGTCAAGGGAGAGGCAGTAGTCAGCTTACTATTAGCTCTCCACAGTCGCCGAGCAGTAGCTTCGAGCCGACTGATGATCTGCTCGAGCGCATTCGAGGAATGAAGGCCGATTTGTCAATGCTAACAACGTCGTACCGGCAATTTAGTGATGCCCACAACTTCAGGAGTGCCCACAACTTCATCGTTGATACGGATACGCCCCAATCTGTCCTCAATATGCAAGAGTCGGGTGGCGCAGAACACGATGCAAGAAGTCGACGGACAAGGATCAGCGATCCCGAAGCCACCGAGGGCATTATGGACGTCGATTTCATCAACAGTGAGCAATTCACACTACTTTGTCCAGACACGCTAAGTCGTCAATGGCGTACGCGGACCAGCAGCCGCGTGCGCCAAGATGCTGGCGATAAATCTCAACTCAGGGCAAGTATATCCAACATGTCATTCATGTCCACCTTGTCCAACTTGGCGATGCTGGGGGATGAAGAAAACTTGGCGGCACGCGATTCTCAGGATCTCAAGCGCGAGGGCTTTGGCGCAGGGGAGCGCAGCGAGAACCAAGTCGAGCTTCTGGCACTTAGGCAGCAGGTTGAAGGACTACATCGATCGTTGGCGGCCGCAACCTCACAGCTCGACAACATTCGCAAGCGTCGAGCGTCCCGCCGGGCGCAGCAGCAGCAACCCACCGACCCGGTAGCTGCGAGGCACCACACCATTTACGGACTTCTGGTGGAGGAGCTGCACGAGATTATGGGGCTGCCCCGACCCGGCCACGATCATTAGTGGAAGGAGATCTATTAATTGTAGTGAGATTCTGCTACACCGCTCCGAGAGATAGAGGATTCATTGGTATTTTTGGTGCGGGCATTGCGACACGGGGATTGAGCTGTCGTGTCAGGATACAAGCTCCAATGTGTTCGTTCACTAGACTTTGTAAGGAGGTATAATAGTGTGCGCTGGTAACGTGTTGATCAGATTTAGTACAGATATATTTTCTGTAGGGTTACAGTAACCTTAGATAGCTGCCTTCATCATTTTTCCCCATGTTGACGATATCATCTAGCTCATCTACAAAGTTGTCGTAGGTGTCTTGTGTGTTGAGTAGATCGTTGTTCACGTAGTTGAACGCAAGTTTTTCAATGGTGGCCGCGGTCATTCGATTCCATCGCTTTGACTACGGAAAGGAGTACGCAATCGACACCCGCTCTGCTGACGTCGGTACACTAAGGACTTGGATGACAGTTCTATCTAGCAGCGGTAAGTCGTTACGACCGTACTGAAACCTGTACTCAAGACCAGTGTGCTTTGTAAAACCTTCCTAGACATACGGCTCGTTACTCGAATCGACCACTTAAAAAGAAATGCCGTGCAGAATGCTCTGTTTCAGCTTCAGATATGTAGTCCACGAAGTTCGCAGTAGATTGTTAAGCGCTTCGTCAGTCGAGGAGCGTCGCAATTAAGATCCGCACGCTTGGTACCAACACAAATCGTCAGCGCCTTCTTCGCCGCATTAAGATGTTTCAGTTCCTTTAGCAATGCGTGCTCTTCGGTCAGCCTTTACCAGTTCTTCGATATCTTGTGCGTGATAACACGCTCTCGAGCCCGCGGAACATTCTTTTCGTTCACTCTGCATTTCCTTTCCTTGGCTCCCACCTTATACAGGTACGAGTTAATGTCGAATAGCATGGGATAATGGCAAGTGAGCTCGATAAGATAAAATGTGAATTGAGATTAGCGTTAGAGTTCAAGCTTACTCCTACCGACAGGGCAGCAGCTCCAGCATTAGATTCCTTGTCCTGTGAGCAAGCATCCTCCAATAGCTGCTGCTGCATGCCTTCATCCAGTCGACCATGGCGGCGCGTGCCGCTGTCCAGCGCCGCTGCTTCATCCTGCACTGGAGATTACCGCTCAATACCGCTAAAATTGAGCTTGAAAAATGAAATCTTGACCTTAACCTTTAGAACAAGTAAGTTTCATTTTTAAAAAGACACTAGGGATCGAAAGCTCAAAGTAGTTGCATGGGGGTGTACACAATAGTATTATATGTAACGTGTTGCACTCGCACCTCTGCCTGATCGATATTGATGGAGAATTTTTAAATGTAAGATCGCGACGACTACCGGTACACGGTGTTCATCATATGATCTGCTATAGTAAAAAACATGCGGATGGGTCAATTGACACTGGCTTAAAAAATCTCCATGCGAGCGTCAGCACATCTTTGCTTTTTTTAAGCATGTTTTGCCATTTGTGTGAAAATTGCACCGTCAAATAATAAAAATTGACTGATCACTTATCCGACCTTACTTAAGATTTGTATGCTCCTAAACAGCCTATTACAGAATTAAAAAATATTTTGGCCAATGGAAATACAGTGTTACGTGTATTTCCACTAATAGAATTGCGTAGGGGTAGGGGGTCATTTAAACCAGTCAATCCGACGTATCGGGTCGGAAGGATACGAGAAATATGTGTATGCCTATTAAAAACTAAGTGGCGGACGTATCACTTGCATCCGACAGGATGGGACTGGACGAGCTTAATCCTGGAAACACAAAACGAGCTAAGCCAACCGCCATCGCAGCGTTCAAGGCTTTTGTAAAGAGTGAGTCTGTAGACTTTGAGTATGTCAGGAGTTGCATTGCGAAATATGATAGTGGAAAGTCATTTGTGTCTATATTGGATATGTTTGGCATGTATCTTGCCTTTAACAAAGGCAAGAAGGGTAAACAGCTTGCCCGCAACACTGCCATGCAGTACTATAGACAGACTAAGATGTGGCTTTTCGAGCTCTTCCCCACGCAGCGGCACATTGTCGAGGCAAAGTTGCAAAGTATGGGGAAGACGCTGGAGAATTTTTGTATGAAAAGAGACGGAAAGGTAGTGAGCAAGGCGCCACCATGCACGAAGGCAGATTTGCGTAAAATGATGCTATGCTTGTATCAGAATGCGACTACCTCAAGCGACTATCAAGATGCAGCGCTACTATGTATGCTGTGGTACCTGTTTGAACGCGCTTCCGATTTCTCCCTCGTCCAGAAGCAGAACCTCACCATTGACGCTGCAGACATCCTGTTCGTGCGCTTCATTCGGCTCAAGACTTCTGAGGAGCAAGGCTTGTCGCTGTTTCCCGACGAAGACTTCATCACGTGCCCGGTGTATGCTACGGCTCTGGAACTTTTGGTGCAATACGCTCCGTGCGTCGACTTGCTCGATAATCTGCCGCCGCTTCCTGTCGAAGCCTCTGTCTCCTTGTCCCCCGCGACGCCGCTCCTGGAGGTACTCGGCCATCCTGACGACTACGCTGCACTTGGCGCTGTGGCTGCGGCGGCGGACGGAGCAGTCGTGACTGGGAAGACGCCCACCATTTACTCCCACGTCAACAGAGTTCTTGACCGAATCGCTGTCGCCGCTGGTATCGAGGTCGCCCTCTCTTCTCATTCCTTTCGCCGAGGCGGAGCGCAGCACGTCAACGGCTGTGACGGCCTCACGCATCGCTGGATTTTCGACCGTGGTGCCTGGAACATGAGTACAACAAACAAGGGGTTTAACTACATCTTCAACACAAGCCGCGAGGATCACAAGGTAAGCAAGTCCCTCAGCGGATACAGCACAGAAGCGCAGGTACATTGAAGGACTTGAAGGCTTTTGATGCGCACACAGAGGAAAAAATCGCAGCCGTCCAGCAGAATCTCTTTGCGACGTGCCTGAAGCTAGAACGAGCCCAATACAACGTGAGCCACCGTGTTCTGGACGTTCCAACAGCTTACCTGTTGCTGCATTATTCCCGGCTAAAGCATCTTCATCCTGATGGACCAGCTGTAAAACGCATCGAAGAGTGCGTAGTTCTGGCAGGATCATCACGCGCAGACTTATTGGTTTGGGCGTCATACCTGGCTGCTCAGAATATTGGTACGAAGACACGTCTGCCAGAAGACAAGGAAGACATTGATCCCACATCGAACCAGCAACCAAGGCAAGAATGTGATATCATTGAGCACCAACGCCGTGCCATTGATCAGTTAGTTCTGCTCGTTAAGAGGCAGGATGAACGCATGGATCTTCTAGAAGCGAAGGTAGGAGGTGCTGTGCAGCAACATACAAGCATCAAACGTCAGCATGATCCTGAACCCGACCCAGTCAAGCCAACCAAGCGTCGACGGACTTCTGTGACCTACCTGCACGCGACATGGTACGCTTGGTACGCTCAGGAACCCCGTTTTCTTGCCGCTACATCCAAACAACAACGATCAAGCGAGAGGCAGCTCGTCAGATACCTGAAATTGTTTCTTGGGGACGACTTCTCCCTCAATCCAAGCGCATGCGACTATCGTGAGCAAGTGTTGGCGATTTCACACATCCAATTGTTATCCCCGCTTCTTCCCTCGGGCCGTCCTGCTTCGCCTACGAAGGCAAACAAGAAGTTCGCCTCAACTGCAGGTTCAGCTGACTGTGGCAGCCCGGCATATTCCAACCCAGTCAGTGTTGGCGGGCCGCCGAGTTTAAATCACTCGGCGTGTAAAGGCTTTGCGGGTCTTCTGGCACTTGCGACTTGTCGACAAATTTTTTCACGACCGCAGTCAGCTTCTCGTTTTGACGAAACAATTCGCACTGGCCGACTTCATGGACTTGTCTGCAGAATTTGCAGCGCCGCCGACAGTAGTGAGCCGAGTGCCCCGTTCTTCCACAAGCTGCACAAGGTCCACGCTGTGAGTTGTCGCGTTATGCATCTCCACGATTCGACTGTTCTCGTTGGTTGTACGGTCGCGGAGGTCGATTCGCCGAGTTCCCCCAACTTCGATTCGAGCCATTCTGGTCTCCCGCCGAGTTGTCTCGGCGGTCCGGTGTATTTCCCTTATCATTGGCAACGCCGGCGTCTATGTAGTCATCGTCTTCCGCTGAGTCGTAACCTCCGGACTGGTCCTCATCATCCCATTCGTCTTCGGCGTTGTATGGACTCGGCGGGTTCTGATCGAGCAGCTCTTCCCGTCAGAGTCAGCGTCAACGAAAGTGACTCAGCGGTCGCGGTTTTCTTTCTTGCGACTGCGCTTCTCATCTCGACGTCCATCTCGGCGTTCATCGCGACGGCTTTGATCCTTCCACTTATCGTCTCGGCCTCGTGCGATCACGAGTCGGTCGCGTTGCTTCTTGCGCTTTTCACCGAGAATCCGACGATTGATTATCTGCTCCACCTTACTGATGTCTTCCAACTGCAAGGGGTACATCAAATCCATCACATCGTCATCACCACAATGCAGCAAGAAGTGCTCTACATGGTCAGCTGCGTCGGCGCCATCTTTCTCGTACTGGATCTTGGCTGTCCGAGCATACCCATTAAGTCGGATCAGGAAGTCGCAGATCGGCTCGTTGACTTTACGTCTCGCCGAGTAGTAACGAGTGCGGGCGGATTGGTCGAACTGTGAGCAATAATAATCCAGGAGCGCCTCGCTGAGTAGTTTCCAACGTCGCTGAGTCTTCTTCGACGGCTGCCTATACCAACTCTTCGCCGCGCGTCCCAAGCATAGCGAGAAGGGTTCGCACCAGGCACTTTGGGGCATCCTGGTGCTCATCATCTCGTAGATGAAACGCTTGAGCCACTGGAGCGATGCGTCAGAACGGTAGCGCTTCCCTTCGAACTCGGCGATTTTGTCGAGTGAGGCGTGGGCTCGGACTTCTAGGTACTGAGTCGAGTCTTCTTCAGCCGCGTCGAAGCTCAAGTTTCGGATGTAGTACTTCACGGTTTCTTCACGGTTTCATCTCACATCGAAGGCGTCATCGTCCTCCTTCTCCTCCTCGTAAGCCTCAGCTCCGTCTGCAGCGTCATGCAATTCGCGGTAACGACCTGTATTCCGCTGTCCACGACTCGGCGCTCGCTGAGTCGGGCTGAGCTTCATCAAGGTCAGCATGTGGGAGCCCTCGAAGTATGGAGTGCCTTGCGCAGCGCGAAACACTTCACGTCTCATCGTCTCTGGGGTCTTCGGCAAAGGAATGTTGCTTGGGTCTTCGCCGAGTACTTTAAACCCGGTTACTCGGCTGTACACCTGCTTCGTTCCACCAGGGGTCTTCTCCAATCCAAACTCCACTCTCAACTTCTTCTTTCATTGCCAGAGCTCAGCTCCACCGCGGGTCAGACTCCAGTCTGACAGGATGAGGCTGTTTGGTCGGCTGTTGCACCGATAGCCCATCGCCTTCAGCAGCAACACAGTTTCTTCCGCCAACTGATTGATGTTGGCTGCACGCACCGGTTGAGTTAGTTCGGGACCCAACATCGGCCACTTCGCTTGCGCCATCGCCACAGGCGCGAATATCATCATCCACTCCGATCTCGTTCTCATCTCTTCGCCAAGTCGAGCCAACACTCTACTGGTGCTCGGCGTATCAGCGTTCCTCGTCGCTTTCGGAATAAGGGGCGGACGGTCCCCTTGAGCAACGCCATGATCTTTTTCATCTTATTCATCGTCCGCACCTTCGTCGAGCTCGGCGGATAAGTTGCGCTCGACAGGACGTGGGGCTCCCATGCGTCCCACCTGCAGCGTCAACTCTTTCACCTCTCCAAGTAGCTCGGCGGTAGTCTTCGTTTCTCCGAGCTCAGCGGTATCGACCTTCTCTTCATACTCTCCTTCACTTGCATCTCCGTTCTCGCTCTCCTGGTCTTGGCCATCCTCGTCGAACTAGACGGTTCGTCCCACCTCCATCGTCATGGCGATGAGTCGTTGATCCGCCGGGTCCGACCCCGCGAGAGGCGATCCTCCATCCGTCGTTGGGCTTCCGTCGCTCGGAGTTGCTGATCCCTTGACCATCTTCACTCTTCTCTTTCTCTTCTCTTGCTCTTAACTTGGTTAGCTGGTACCTACAAAAACAAGCACACACTCCTGTTCCCGGGTCGCGGCACCAGTTGTGGTGTAGTAGAACACACAAATACCGTCAGATGTGGATTCCTTACACAAACCACAACGTATCGTCGAGTTAGGTCGGCGGTTGTATGGCCTGCGCAGAGGGTGGTCCCTTCGTGGGTCGACCCTTCCGGGACAGACGAGTGGCTCGCTTCCACTCGGTTCCGACTAACCAAGTCAGAGCTCTTCCGAGGTTCCGCCGAGTTTGGCTCGGCCGAGCTCGTTCCCAACCCTGTGCCCTCCACCAAAGGATGTACGACGGCGCGCGAGCGCTTTTACAGGTCACCGAGCGCAGAGGCTGCTCAGCTAGAAGTGTTACGGCATCCGGGCTATCCGACGTACCGGCCCGCTGAGTTTACGGGCTTTCTTTCGCGCGTAGCGAGACTTTGTCCTACCCGGACCGACCTAATCTCTTAGCGCTACCAGTCAATACCCTACAAGCTATGCCTCTCGAGTATTGACGGCAGGCATAATCCAGCCCTATGCAGGGACTTATCGGAAAAGTGTACACGTGTCTTGGACTAAGAAAATTCTGCTCTGTTATCTTCTGGGAGCCTTTTCGGCTCCCCCTACTTAATTCAATGCTTCTTTTACAAATATCTAGTGAAATGTAGTCGTTTCGGATCTCTACCGACCCTTCAGTTGTGTTCAGGCGACCGTTGATCTCAGCGGCTATCCGGATAGCATCATCTGGACAGATCGCCGAGTACTTACCGTGATCTTTGGTTCCTAAGCTCCGGGTTATCAGACCGAGCCGATTCTTGATCTAAAGTAGGTTGGCGTATGGTCGAATCTGGAAATCCCTACACCAAACAGGCATCTCGACTTCTTTCTAACTCAGCTCTTCTGCTTCGCCCTGAAGCACCTTCTTATGTTAGACCACTTCTGCTTCTCGTCTTGTGCCACCATTATCCGTTTGCGTCGCTCACGCTCTATTGCTACCGGGTCAACATCTTCCGCATCGGAAATTGCCGCTGGTACAGTCTTGTGAGGATGGTCTGGCGAATCTTTGTTGATTGAATCCTCGTTGGGCACCTCTCGTCGTTCTGCATGCTGTTCTTGAGCCTTTGAGACCCCCTCCGATTGTTCATCGGCAAACCTGACGCGTTTCTTGGTTTTCGTCTGTCGCCTAGTCATCACTGTCATATTACCATAATCGTACTCTGGTGAGCTGTAATCAACCACGAAATTTTCGAAAGTTTTCCACTTTGAAGACTCGCTCCCTGACGGTAAATGTACTTGACGCTCTGCGCCATGTGACGAAACATCTACTGAGTCTTCATCCGTTTCGTAAATCATTTTCTGGATACGATTCAGCGACGCCAGTTCCGACTTGCGAGTTTCAGCCAAGATGACACGACTGACCTTCGATTCCAGCGCTTCAGTGGCTAATGACGCCGCGGCAGCGTTGTATTCTCGTAGAGCGTGAAGATATTTCACTGATCGAAGCTTGGCCGCGAGCTCCTTGTGAATATTCAGCAGCGCCAGCAGAGTTTCCTTCCTGCATGCGATCACCCCTAGTGATTGTTGAATCGCGAGCCTTGAGTAGACATGTAGCGTCTTTCCTGCCAGCTGGACGTAACAGATCTTCAACAGCAGAAGTAACGCCAAAACTTCCTTCTCAGCAGGATGGTAGTTCATCTCGGCCTCCTTGAGCACCCGACCGAGGAACCGTACGGGGTGTAACTTGCCTTCATGTTCTTGCATTAGCGTAGTGCTCAACGCCCATTCATTAGCAAAGAGCATGACGTGAACTTCTTTCGACCGATCGAAGTGCCTGAGGATGGGTGAATGTGAAACACTCGTCTTCAATTTTTTGAAGGAACGACGTGCCACAGAAAGGCCTCCTTCAACGACAAAGTCTTCATCCTTGAGCTGGTACAGCGCCGCACCGTAGACCGCGAAGTCTTGAATGAAGCGGCTGTAGTAATTAACCGCTCCAAGAAACGACTGCATGCCCTTCTTGCTCGTTGGAAACGAAAGCTCGGTGATGGCCGCAAGCTTCTTGGGGTCAGCTCTGATACCTTCTGGCGAAATTTTATGCGACAGAAAGTCCACCTTGGGTTGGCAAAAGATGCTCTTGGTGAAGCTAATGCTGATCCGACACTGTGCAAATCTTTGTAGCAATCGGTCTAGCGTCGCTAGGCAGCTGTCGAAATCCTCGCCACCGAAGCAAATGTCATCCACAAACGACCGTCGACCAAATACAGGTACCAGCGATGATTCGTCTGGCTCCCCGTTCGTAAACATGTCAGCGACGGGGCTGTTGACGAGTTGTAGTACAGGGTCGGTCTCTACCGGTGCTTCGCGGTCTGCCGCGAGCTTCGTTTGAAACGAACCCTCGGCGCTTGGCCCACGACGTTCCTTGGCCTGTTCTTCAGCTAAACGCATCCTCTCCGAGTATTCAAACCAACCTCCTTTAGGCTGAACGAACCCCCAGAGTGCGTTGTCAATCATACGCTGATAGATCATCGGCGCGTTCTTTAACCCGAGGGGCATGCGTAACCACTCGAAATGTCCTAGTGCGCAGACAAACGCCGACACTTTACGTGCTCGCAAGTTCATCATGACCGCCCAGAAGCCGCTTGCAGCATCCAGCGAGCAGAACCATAGGTAACACTCGAGATCGGTCAACAGATCGTCGACTAGCGGCATTGCATACTCCATGATTGCGGTGATAGCATTCACCATCTTGTAATCAATGCAGGTCCGGATCTCAGCCTAGTTCAGCTAGTAGGTCATCCACCGTGGCTTCAATGAGCGTCACACTTGGTTTATTGCGGCTGTCATCGCGGCGACGGTCATCACGCCGATTGTTGCGGGCGTACCCATCGTCGCGTTGCGCATCACGACTCTTGGAGTATCGATACTCGCTGTCGCGCTTGGCCATTCTCTCCTTGCCCTTGAGAACATCTTCGACGACCTCTTCGAGATCGTGAATGTCGGTGACCCGAGGGTGGTAAGGACTTTCCGCCACTTTGCCATCATCGCACGTTGCACGAAACTGCTGTACGTGTTCTTTCGCGTCGCGACCACTCTTCTCGAAGTGTAGACGGGCGGTCCGAGCGTAGCCATTCATCCTGTTTACGTAGTCGCACAGATGTTCGTTACGTTCCCGCTTTGCAGAGTAACAACGGGGCAGTGCCGTTTGCGTGAACTGCGAACAGTAATAGCGGATGAAGGCATCGCTCAACAGCTTCCACTTGCGCTTCGTCTTCTTCGGAAGTTGACGGAACCAATGAATGGCTCCGCCTCGGAGCCTTAGCTCAAATGGAATGCACCATTTGTCAGCATCTGTGTTGGTTCCAGTCATTTCGTAGACGAACCCACAGAGCCACTGCATACAGTTCTCGCTCTTGTTGCGAGACTCCAATGGTCGGTGCGATGCCATTTCAATCCTCGGTGTCGGGCCCACGTAGTTCAGCGTCGCCAGCTCATTCATCTGACGCATCAACTCGACTTGAGGATCTTCCTCGTCGAATGTACGCACCAAAATGTTATCGTCACTGGACGAACCATCGCTGTCGACTTGACGACGTCCGGCACCACCTTTGGAAACCCGCGCACCGCCCCGACGACCGAGCAAACCCTCGTTACCAGCGTAAACACGTTGCATGCGGCTCTCTGAACGTGGCGTAACCATGTGCGAGTCTTGAAAGTACGGTGAAGCTTCGGTAGTGCCAAAGGCACCACGCTCAGCTCCATGCTTGGACGGAGGAGTACGGTCGTGTCACTGGGGTGTCTGCGGCAGCGGAATCGTGGACGGATCTTCATCTTGAACGATCGGTCGATTCACAGGGCGTTGATGCTAACAGCGCCAAACGCCTTCCGAAGCTTCTTCTTCCATTTCTGGAGAGCAGCTCCGGCTTCATGTGGACTCCAATCCTGGAGCGACATCGTCGATGGGTACGTCTCGTTCTCGAACCCCAGCGACAACAGTAGCGAAACTGAATCCTCGGCAACTTGACTAGTCGAAACCGAGTTGACTGGGTATTGAAGTTCCTGCGCAAGCGCAGGCCAGTCGGCCTTTTTCTTGGGGATGGGCTTGAACAGCTGCATCCACTCATCATTCTGCATCAGCGCTTGTACGCGGTCGAAAACGCGCTTGGCGGCTGGTGTATCACCGTTGATAGGTGGGCGAGGTGCCTTCAGCAGTGCTGAATGCTTTGCAGTCGTCACCGAAGGTTTAGAACCCTCGGTCCCATCGTCATAATCTTCATAGACCGGTTCTGATCCCGCTACGTCATCGAGCTCGTCGGCGAGGCTCCTCGAAAGGGACCTGGTCGCCTCGCTCAGCCCTGATGATAGCGTGGCCGTCTCCGGCGTCGCTGCGCCTAGCTCTGGAGCCGGCGTCTTGTCTTCGTAATCTTCATAATCGTGGGCGTCAGGACCGCTGTCCGCTTCGTCGTCGAAGCTCGCTGAAAGCTCGGTGGCGGCTGCAAAGCGCGCAGCCGGGCTTGAACTCTCGTTGCGAGCCCCGCCAGACTTGGCAGGCGTAACTGGTACCGTCGGTTGTCCTTTCGCCATGTTTCTTGTCTTTTTCTTGTTCTTCTTCTCTTGGTAGCTCGTAAACTGGAAGGCCATACAAACAGTTCACAATGGTCACAATCTGTTCCCGGGTCGCGGCACCAGTTGTGGTGTTGGAATTCCCACGTGAACAATAGCTACAAATGTAGTTAGGACGTTCCCACAACGATACGTCTACTAGGATAGTAAACGATCGCTCGGGCGGACCTGAAGAACCCAGTTCTGCCCTTGCACCGGAACAAACTGTACCTTGTAAACTACATTTATAGGCCAACCAGTAAAAATAAGAACACGCTACTAGCACGAGCAAAGTGTGGTGAAGTGCTTTCTCAGAAATAAGAGAATGGACCTAACGCGGAGTCACTATCCCGAATCAGTGACAATTTTAAGTGATTAAAGAGGATTCGGATCGTCCGGGGCGGATGCAAGTTGCTTGAGGTGGATTAGCCATGACGAGCAGCACCCCGTATGAAACGACGATGGATCTGGTATGAATGATGTACGGGAAGGCAAGACCCACCAAGACCTATCTCGGATCCACCCTTACCTGGATTCACTTAGGTGGATATATGATATACTATATACGGGTGGATCGAGTGTGGATCCTATGAAGGAATGATGGTAGGTGTCATCTGAAGGTGGATCTAGTATCCACGACTAACGAGAAATCAAGATCCACCGCGAGGTGTCCCGGATCCCATTTCCGAGTTCGGATCCAAAGGGGTGAGGATCCCGCATACCTGGATCCAGGATACAGGGATGGTGGATGCAGTGGATCTCGAGCTTTCGTGGGACAATGGAGATCACAGACGGTTGAAAGAAGATGTTGGATGATTGGAGAGCTCAGGTCCATGACGAGTGTACCCTTACAGTGAAGTGGACCCAAGCGACCTGGATTCGGATGAGTGTACCCATAATAGGGTGGCCATATTGATTACGCCATGGATCCGGTGGATCTGAAGCTAAAAGATACCAAGGAGTCACTCGAGAAAGCGTCTGCTGGGCGAGATTCGCGCTCGAAGAATTCGTACGCGTGACTCAATTGCGCGACGAGATCCAAGCGAAGTTGGCGGACACCGAACTCCAGCGTGACAAGGCGGCTACCGAGTGGGCGGATGCCAAGCGAACGCAAACGGAGCTAGAATCCAAGCTTCGCCGCACGAGTACGTGTATCTTCTTTTGTCTCCTGCTAGTAACCCCATATTCACTTGTTATGTCGATCCAGGTGACAAATCGAAGGATGCCGAGGCGACTGCAACAAAGCTACGGGATCAACTCGCTGCTGCTCATGATCAACACCAGCAGCTAGCTCTGGAGCGCGGTCGCGGCCTATCGGAGCGGGATTTGGTGCGCCGACGACTGCCGCTGGTGACAGCTGCTATCTCCGATCCCCTTCCTCCCCTGTCTGGACCCTCTCCTACTGCCAGCGGTTCTGCTTCTCTACCGTCTGTAAGTGGAGCGGATCCGTCGGCTGCGAAACGACCGCGTATTGCATCCCCTGCTCCTAGCACTGGACCCCCCGTCCTCATAAGCATGCCCGAGCTTCCCTCAAGGCCAAGCCCAAAACCAGTTTGGCCTCCAAGGCAGTCTCACAGGCGGGATCCACATCCACGTCCAAGCCTGGATCCACATCCACGTCCAAGCCAAAACGCCTCTCCCTCGAGGTCTGGTGCCGGATCCAAGTCAAAGTCCGTTTCCACATCTAAAGCTGGATCCGTAGCTACGTC
>NW_003303650.1:244761-246602 GCF_000142945.1 Phytophthora infestans T30-4 | reverse complement strand
CAGGTTCATTTGCCCCTGGATCCACTTGGATATCATCAATCGTGACCTCCTCTGTGGTCAGTGGTACCTCCGGGATCACCGCCATACCTTCTCCGAGATCCTCGGCGTGTAGATCCCCGTCTTCACGGTAGCAGACTTGTTCATCTTCAGTCTTTGTCGGATCCACCATTGGATCCAAACACCGCGACCCTCTTTCGCCTGGCAGTCCTTCTGTCTTCGGGGAATCAGGTACCCTGGTATCAGGGAAACCAACAGTTGGATCTAGTCGGTACACTTCTGGTTTTGAAGCATAAAAGTTAAGGTATTAACTTTGAGCCCTGGTCTTGGGCTGTAAGTGTCCTTTGGATAAGGAACTTAGTATTAGTGACTCTTTGAGTCGAACGTCTTCCTCTGACGCTAAAGCTACGGCAGCCCCGCTGCATCTCTTCCGTCGACAGAGCTCCTCCCAAAACTCCATCGATCCGCGGATCTTGTTTCATTCAGCAGCGTCTTCGTCGATCCGACCTCCGACGACGCCTCTTCCCCTGGCTCAATCTTCACTTGAGCATCTTCTTGGGACTCACGGTGAAATCCCGAGTCACCAAAAGATCCGGGCACGCGCACCATTGTGGTGTAGCGGGATCAGCAAAATCTGCGAGATTGCTGGATCCAACTTACCAACTGCGCCCAGACACCGACTAACGGAGGGGGTCCCCCGATGATCCGTGTTTTGCTGAACTTTCCTCACCTTGTGTACCCGTCAGTAGGGCGGGATCTTGCTCTCTCGGTAGCTTCCGAAGCGTTTAAGTGGTGAAGCTTGAGCGTCTTGGCGAGACGTGGGGATGGGGTGGAGCAGCAGTGGAAAATCTTCACTCTGCGTCCGTGGTTAGTTCTGGATCCTAAGCGAATACTCCGCGCTTTATGGATCCCAGGAGCCTAGATCGTGGATCGGGCCGTAGGGTTGCCTTGCGGGTGTATCCCTTGCCTTTGGCGTTTCCTTGACGTCGTACTTACCGCCTCCTGTGACGGAATCTTGAGAGTTGAGACCTTCTAGGGTGTAACCGACCAAGTAGTAAATTCGGTTAGCCTGTCGGATCTGCACGTGTATAGGAAAAGCTCACTAGGTTGTAGGATCTGGCCAATGTATTATCCAGTTATCACTACCAACACTAGATTCGCAATTCCCAACCTTCTCCTAGCTCGTACGGCCAATGTAGCTCCGATTCTTGAGGGCAGGAAGGCACTTGCGTGTTATTGTGCAAATTGAAGACTGTATTGATACTTAAGCCTATACCTGCCTGGATTTCTACCTTCTATGTCTTTTACTCGTTAAACCCCTTACCAGGCTCGGCTGCATGTCCTTTCTTTCCTTGGCCCCTCAGAGAGATGAGCCAGAGCCACATCGGGCGACGAAAGAGGTGGATTTGGCTCGGGGGGCCCTCCACGCGCCGACCCTAATGCGGATCCACCATGGGTGGATCCCACAGAGTCGTTAGTTACCACCTCTTCTTGGGTCAGGCGTAACTCGTCACGGAGTCGGTCCAAGCTCTCGTCCGCGGCTGCACTAGCGATTTGGGAATCCTCTAGATCTCGCTCGAGGTCATGGATCCGGGATTGGAGCTGGTGGATCTCGGATCCGGCGAGTGCCATCTCCCTAAGGAGGTGGTCGTTGTCGTCCCGCATGCCATCTCGCTGACGGGAGGCGCGATCCAGTCGTCCGGTCAAGTCCTGGATCTCCATAGCCTGGTCATGAACCTGGGCTCGCAAGGTTTGGAGTTGGGTGGCGTGCAAAGACGCAGCTTGGTCGCGAGCATCTTGAGCCGTCTGGAGCTCCGCCGTCAAGGTCTGCACCCGATCGGAAA
>NW_003303650.1:220251-242652 GCF_000142945.1 Phytophthora infestans T30-4 | reverse complement strand
CGTAGATGGTCAGTTCTTGGCCGCTGAATGCGAATCCGGCCACGTCTCATCATTAATAATAAGGACAGCCTGGATTCAGTGACATATGGACCGTATCCAATATCCGTTGAGAGTTCGGTACTGACGCCATCGAATCTCTTGCACCTTGGAGTCACTGTACATCACATGACCGAGGGTTCGTCGCTAGAACATCTTAGGCGGTGTCGCGTCCGCAACTATGGAGAAATCACTACACCACATATACTACTGGTCCGTGTAGTTTGTAAAACTATAGAAGACCCTACGATTAAGACTGACGAGTATTTGCTCTAATATTTCACTGTGACACAGACAAAGGCGATCGAGATGGAAAACTGCAAACGCTTGCAGCTGTTTAATGTCGATAGAGCAAAATCAAGGTATTTGTTCTTGTTCTCTAGCGATAGCCTCGTCCACATCGTGCGTCTAATAAACCTGCAGCCTGTAACACTAGATTAATGCGCTCAGGCACGACGCCAACCTTGCCGTCACTCTCACAATGATGAGTAATATTTCAGCTAGTCGAACATTTACGACATCTGGTTGGCGGATTTAACCGATTACGCAATCTTTACAATATCGTATTAGCTAAAATTAAGTTATTTTTAATAAAATTCATATTGTCTCAGAAGAAAATATTAGGTGATATTTTTATATTAACTGGCCTACAGGTGATATTTTCACAATATTAACTTCACTGATTTTGGAGTTACAGTACCATTAACCCCTGCTCACAGACCACTCCGTCCTCATGACATCGACCACCACCGTTCTGTAGAGCGCTTTTGAGTATTAAAGCTTCAACCTGATGAAAGGAAAGCATCGATATACTTGTGAGATTAGTATCGGATGGCTAGGGGGTGGAACGCAACTGCGTTTTTGATTTTTAGTTATGAGGTAACGAGGAACCATCTTTCATGTGCTCAATTGCTCATCATCTTTCGAATTTCTTCACGACTCTGCTCCTTGGCCGGCAGTTCCTGGAAGCGCATGTCCATCTCCTCCACACGGCCCACCTTCTTGATGGCGTCAAGTTCTGGCGCGACATCCAGGGGCTTCACCGCGCTGCCCATAGCGCGATGCACCTCGTAGAGGTACAGCACAGACTGGTATTGTTCATAATCCTGCATGACTATCACCACGCCCCGACGCATCAAGTCTGTCAAAGGCAGTGAAGCATACGCCTCTATGGCCTCAGCGAAGCGCCCACGAAAGCAGAATTCCTTGACAATACTGGATATCTTGGATAATGCACTTGATCCGTATGCCCTAGGAACACTTTCACCAGTCCACTGAAAGGTAAAAGAAAGTATGATTAGATCGTTAGCTTCACTACTCCTCAGCTCAACGTTCTTCTGCGACCATGCAGTCGCTTCTCTTGCATTGGCCTGGCATCATTTGTCTTCACTATACTGCACAGCACCTTTGTGCTCAACTCAGCTGTGCCAGGTCCCGTAGTTCGACCATCCGTCTTGTACTTCACGTTGACTCTGGTCCTAGATATGAATCTGATTTCCAACACGCCTCCTTCGAAGCTCCAGCTTTGATTACTTTGCATCTCCGATGCCAACACTAGCAATCAGATTCTTGAGACGCAATTTGTCCAGTGCTTTCGTAAAAGTATCAGCAGGATTCTCATCCCCTTTGATCTTATGTAGATTGAGCACTCCACGTTCTACTTGTTCACGCACGTAATGCCAACGCAACTCGATGTGTCGAGTGCGGCGACTGTAGGTAGGATTTGTAGCTAGAACGTGTGCAGCTTGGTTGTCAATACCAATGCGTAATTCCAGTGTGGTGCGGGAGAATTTCCTGTAAGATGTTACTCGCTGCGATTGCCTCCATAGCAGCCTCACATGCAGCCACATACTCAGCTTCAGCAGTGGACAAGGCTACAATGGACTGTCGTCTCGACATCCATGAAATGGCACCACCAGCTAGTGTAAAAACGAATCCTGTCGTGCTCTTCCGAGTTTCTGGGTCATTGGCCCAGTCACTGTCACAATGTCCTTCGAGTACTATAGCCTTCGACTTTATCTCTTGTCGATCGTAAGTTATTCCATAGTTCACAGTACCCGTAAGATAGCGTAGGACACGTTTCAATGCACCAACGTGCTTACTTGATGGGTTTGCCACAAATCTACTCAACCGACTCAGTGCAAATGCCAGGTCAGGACGTGTACTTGTCGCCAAATACATCAGCATACCCACAGCTTCACGGTACGGGAAGCTAGTGTCGCTTGTCTCGCCTTCTTCCAGCGGGACAAATCTGGCCTTCACTTCCATGGGATTTCCCACAGCATGAGCTTCACCGTAGCCAAACTTCTCCAAAATTTCGTGCGTATACTTTGTTTGAGTGATTGTAATCTGCTCTTCTGTCTGGTTAACTTCAACCCCAAGATATACAATCAATAGTCCTTGGTCCTTGAGTCCATACTCTTGGTCCAAATCTTCAAAAAAAATATTCTTGCTCTTCTCATCCTTGGTCGCTACCACGATATCATCCACATACACAAGGACAAGTATAACATCTTCTCCATCAATACGATAGAACAGACATGCCTTGGTCAACGATCTCTGGTAGCCACGAGTAAGAAGCCACTGGTTAATTTCAGAGTTCCACTCGCGCCCAGATTGCCTCAATCCATACAACGCTTTGGTCACCACATACATGTGGCCATTCACTTCACACGGAAATCCGTCAATCGACTTCACGTATTGCAGGATTCCGAGTAACGCATTTAGATATGCCGTATCAACATCTCCTCCATAGATCATCAGGCTCAGAGCCGCAGCTAATGCCACTAGAAGCCTGAAAGAAGACATTCGTGCCACCGGCGAGAACGTGTCAATGAAATCCACTCCTGGTCTCTGTTTTTGCCAAGAGCAACTAGTCGAGCTTTGAAGCGAATCATAAACCCCTGAAAATCCGACTTCACACTATAGACCCAGCGTGTCTTGATAGGCTTAGCATCCTTCGGAACATCCTCAAACGCAATCTCTTCCAGAACTCTACGTCGTTTCATTGCCGACATCTCTGCCAGTTCGGCTTCGCGCCAATAGTTACTGTATTTGCTTCGCATAGCTTCGCGGTGGTTGCGTGGAATCCGAACATCACTTGCTCGTATAGGACGTCCATTCTCATCCAGTACACGTGACGTATTCTGCACCGCGTTGACTACATAGGCATCCAAATACTTAGGCCGACGACGCTCGTGATACTCACGTAGACCAGTTCGAGTTCGCTTCGGACCTTCACGTTCCGCACATATCTCCACACGACCCATTTCTGAGTTGGTTTCGTCTCGTTGACGCTTGCATACCAATTTCTCACACGTACTGGCAATTATAACGTTGTCAGCATCCTCACTGAATTTCTCATCAACGTCAACCAGCATATCTCCGTCTTCATCGGCTACAAGATTCGCTTCATTCACAACCGATTCAGAAAGGTTTTCATCTGTATGCAGCTCTTCAGTGTCCACTTCAGATGAACTCCCATCAGCATTAACGTCCAATGAACCACACCCACTGACAGCAGACTCATTATCACTTGTCATGTCAGGTTTCGTGTATCCATACACTGTCGTAAGTTTCGACGCTGATCCTTCAGAATTCACACCGTCACTCTGTATAAGATCATCACTCTGGTTGTGGTATTGTTCACTCTGCAGTGCAGTCAGAGCACTAGGTAAACCCGCCGCCACCCCTTCAACATCCGGAACACACGGAGGTTCAGTCACTGTATCTCCGATTCCTTCCAGTCCTGTCCAGTTTGCAGATGCTCTTGACGGTAATGACGCTTGTTGCGCCTCCCTAAGCTCCGTCATCACCTCATCTCGCTCTTCAACTCGTTGCGCAGTATCGTCCTCGCCTTCCTCGAGGTCTCTGGTCGCTTCGAGCGTGACCTCGCTCATCGTCGGAGCAGCGTTCGAGCTACAGACTTCACTCAGATCCATAGTGGATTCGAGCGTTGAGTTTTCAGTACTCGACTCCATGTTACTGCACTTTGTAAAGTGCAACGACTCCAAGTCGTCGTCCTCCAAATCTGCTCTATGACGATCTCGGTACATCACATCTTCACTAATGCAAAGATCGGATACGAATTTAGCTGTACGATCATCAGGAAAGTAGACTTTACAACCCACGGTATCTTCGGCATAATCGAGCACAAAACCCAGTCGCACGTTATCATGGTGCTTCTTCCGACCTAGTGTCACTGGTACATGCACATAAGCAAGTGAACCAAACTTGCGGATGTGATGGAGGTCGGGTTTGATCCCAAACATCATCTCATAGGGAATGCTCTGAGTTCCCTTATTGTAGGCTCTGCTCTTGATGTACACTGCGTTACGCAGCGTGTAACGGGGTTACATGGTGTGGAACACACAGGGGTACGAAGTACCCGGAGAGCTAACAAACTCTCAGTACATAAGTTGGAGAGTTAACAAGGTCTCTCAGTACGTTGGCTGAAAGCCACACGTTATGCATTTGATTAGGTTTAACTATGCTAGATAGTTAAAGAGATACATTTACCCCTAGGCGGCTTGGCCGCAATAATAGTAAATAAAACACTTCTGGTTTCGAAGCATAAAAGTTAAGGTGTTAACTTTGAGCCCTGGTCTTGGGCTGTAAGTGTCCTTTGGATAAGGAACTTAGTATTAGTGACTCTTTGAGTCGAACGTCTTCCTCTGACGCTAAAGCTACGGCAGCCCCGCTGCACAGCGCTTCAGGCCACAGACTAATAGGAAATCCAGCATCATGCATCATCGACTTCGTCATCTCCACGAGAGATTGATGCGTCCTCTCGCAAAGGTTCAGCTGTGAACTCTTTGGACCCACCTTCACATGCTCGATGCCGTGCACTTCGTACCAGTTATCCATTACTGTGATAACGAATTCACCGCCTTTGTCTGTCAAGACTTGGTGTATTCTGTACTTCACTCGAATAGGGCCATCCTGCTGACGACCAGCTTGTCTTTCAGCCCAGAGCACATATTCTTTCATGTGCTGGTTCACTACCTCGCTTGACTTGCTAGTCAACATGTGAACTTTCACAAAGCGAGTGTACCCATCCATGAGCACAAGAACAGCCTCGAATCTAGTACCATTAGCTTTACTAGGATCAGTAAGTCAGCGTATACCATTTGGTTCGGAGCGTTTGTGTTGCGATCCAGCTTCTTCCAGTGTCTTCGCTGCTTCTGCTTGCCAATATGACAGGCGTCACACGCTCCTAGCTCTCTCTGCCTCAGCATCATGCCACGAACAAGGTTCTTGTCGACCATCGTCTTCAAGTATTGTGGACACACATGCCCCAATCTCTCATGCCAAAGTTTCAAAGAAGCCATTCCTTTCGCAACTGTGAAATTGCACAACGGCCGATCCTGTGGACTAATAAATCCATTTCTGGATGGATGGCTCACTTTAAATCCCCAAGTTCCATCCTCCGGTGTTGCAACAATTACAGTATCGTCGTGTTCATCTGTCACGCGAAAGCACCTCAATTGGCCATGGTAATCAAAGTCAAAACCTTGTTCCGTAGCTAATCCGACTGACAATAGGCCATGTGTAGCACCAGGAATGTAGAAGACGTCACTTAGGTACACTGCCTTTCGCTCGCCTTCAACTTCAGTTATTAGCTGCACAGTTCCTACTCCAGCCACTCGAGAAGCCAGCGCAGGCGTAACCCCAAGTACATGCTAGGATTGATTTAGATCCGGTGTAAACGCCACGTAATACCACGGGTTTCCCGTCACGTGCACGTTAGCAGCCGTATCGAAGTACCACCACCCACCACTTGTGTCTACTTCATGTTCATCATGTTCGAGGCCTTCGTACCGACAGCTAACAGTAGCATCAGCTTCATTACCTCTTGCCTCTTTCTCCATGTTTAAACCCGCTTCATTCTCTTCGCTGTTCTCCGCCGGCAGTCTGGCGTCGATCAGTAGAGCGTCCAAAGCGTCCGTCACTTCTTCTGATACATGTACTTCTTCTGTATGTGAGCCCAATGACTCGTTGTGGCCCATACGAGTCACATTTGCACGTGCCTTCTTCTTCTGCTCGCTTCCAGCAGCTCTGTCCCCGTCTTGGTTCTTCATCTTCTGCGGACACTCCGAAATAAGGTGTTCAGTACTGTCGCAAACAAAGCACTTTTTCACCTTCTTCTTTGTGTCTTTAAGCGGTTTTTCACATTTTTGTCCATTGCCATCGGCCTTCTGCTTCTCGACAATACCGCTTTTCTGGCTGCGTTTCCCGCTCTTAGCTTGAAAAACTCTCTGTCGAGAGTCAGCAACCCGAATAAGCTCTCGAGTCCGCTCTGGGGTGATGTATGTGTCAGCACAACTGTACCGAACACCACTCTTCAAACTCTCAAACTCATACGTATGCGGTTGACTGTTCAACATTAACTCCACCATCGCGGTGTCGTCGAATTGATAGTTGAGAGACAGCAACTCCGTCCGCAAGCTGACCATCGTACTCAGGTGCTTGTTGACGTCTCCGCCCGAGGACAGCTTGAGCATATCAAGCTCGTGTCTAATGCTCTCAGCTCTATGAGCCATAGTAGTTCGGTTCTCCCGGCTCTCATAGATTACGCAGAGCGCCTTCCACATGTCGGTTCCGGTGGATTCGTCGTGAATCTGGTGGAAGATTTCTGCTGGCAGTGACATCCCGATGAGCTGCATGATGGTCAACTGATGATCATCAAACTCTTCCTCAGCCTCCGACGTGAAGAGCATCATCTTCGTGAGATTCCCATTCACGATATCCGTGAGTTTCTTCTTCTTGAAGACTATCTCCATCGCCCATTTGTACTGCTGCCAATCCTTCCCATCCCAGTTCTTTGGGACACCGTCGTTCGTGTACTTTAATGGTCCTGACATCTTAGATCACGTTAGTGAGCAAAATCCGAAAGCCTTTTGAGCTCATAACCCTCTTGGATAATGCACTTGATCCGTATGCCCTAGGAACACTTTCACCAGTCCACTGAAAGGTAAAAGAAAGTATGATTAGATCGTTAGCTTCACTACTCCTCAGCTCAACGTTCTTCTGCGACCATGCAGTCGCTTCTCTTGCATTGGCCTGGCATCATTTGTCTTCACTATACTGCACAGCACCTTTGTGCTCAACTCAGTTGTGCCAGGTCCCGTAGCTCGACCATCCGTCTTGTACTTCACGTTGACTCTGGTCCTAGATATGAATCTGGATTCCAACACAAGTCTGTCAAAAGCAGTGAAGCATACGCCTCTATGGCCTCAGCGAAGCGCCCGCGAAAGCAGAATTCCTTGACAATACTGGATGCCACATACAGCGGGACCCACTCCCACTTCCTTTTGTCAGCCAGAATGACCACCATCTTGTTATTACTCGAGAATTCATTTCTCCAGCTAATTTGGATTACTTACTCTAGGTAGAGGTAGCCATTTCATCGTTGTCGCTTCGCTCCTCCTGGGTGTCCTCATAAACTGGAGCTCTAGAAGCGTCAAGGGCGTCGCTGTGACTCTTTGTAAACTCGCAGATACGCCCGGATCGCGGCGCCGGACATAAATAATTGGCGCTGGAAGAACTGTCGCCACACGGCGCCCCGAGCCATATTAGCGTGTGGCTCTAGCGCACCGAACACGACGTCAGCCGCATGTGGGTCGCATTCAAGCTGCTGGAAGCCCCATCGTACCAATGGTGTGAGTTTGTGCACCTGTTTTGGGGCGAACAACGCCTTGTACGGTAGCGGTCGCACCTCCTCGACCAATAGGGAACGATCAATGTCCTTGGTATCCACCTGAAGATACTTGAGCACGCGCTGCGTCACGGCGGGTGAGGGGAGCAGCACATCGTCATCTAGCGCCAGCGATTCGAAATTGAAGCTCCTACTATCGGTGGCGTTCGCGGTCGACAGTAGCGCACGACTCACCCTAAATGAACTCGACGTAGTGCCAACATTTTGTTTGTCTTGTCAATTGGTGGCAAAAGATGCAGCACATTTACAGTTAAAAGAGTACAGTACTACAACCCGTTTTCGCGCCGTTGGTCCTTTGATTAACTTGCTGAACTAATCCAAATCAGCATCAATGTGTTCGCTATATTCTGATTTACTTGCAGCTCCTATATAGTCCACGCCCGCGAGAATCGGGTGCAGTACTGTACAGTCCGACTCTACGTCTTGGTGTCACCCGCAGGGTATTTTAGTACGCATCACTGCATCCATTCTCCATGCATTGGAGGAAAACATGGACGTCACTGGTGGAGTCGGTTTCGACGTCACCATGAGCTTCGCGTCAAGCCAGACGGAACGCAGTCGCTGGGTATCAGTGACGTCCATGTATTCCTCCAGACTGCCACAGTTGCCAGGCCTCAGCAATTATGCAGATGCTGCTGCGTCTAACGCTAAACAGTGGGGGACCAGGGCTCCCGATTATGGCATTGTTATTTAATGGGAGCCCTCCTTAACCATAAATAATGGCATTGGGCAGCTAGTGCCATCACGTACATTATGTCATGTACTGCGAACAAACAATAAATAAGGGCATAATGTAAAGCAAACCAACACCATGTTAATAATTAGCGAGTGGCCTCGTCGACAGTCTGAGCTGACCAATACTCACCATTTTGGCGTAAGAACAGCAACATTTCTAATGTAATAGGCTGCAAGCTGTGGCGCTATTGCCCGTATGTCGTCCTGGCGACGGTAAAGAACCTCTCAACAAGGTTAGAAGTAGGTGGAATGCAGCTAAGCAGGTCGTACCGCAGCTGAACTGCTGCTAAACGGCGACGTTTTTGTAGACGCGCCACGAATGAGCCTTCATCTCCACTGTCTTCCGCTTCTGCTGCAGTGCGTGCAGGTTCTTCTTCTTCTTCGAGGCAGCGGAAGGGCTGCAGCACTGCCTTCTCGGCCCTCGTTAGTCGTTGGCTCCCTCCCAGGACACGCACACACGCCGACTCGAAGTCTGGGCTATGCACAATGTCCGCGCGTGGTCCTGTGTCACACAAATAAATTTGTTAATAGATCAGCGTGTTAGTAGAAAAAAAACATAATAACGTACCAAGAAAGCTTGCGTAATGTGGTTTTAGGGCAATTAAACCGTCGAACCACACACGCACGTCCAGCAATGTTACACTTATAGCTTGAAGTGCCTTGGACACGGACTCAACCTTTTTTTAGGTCTTTTAGCAGCAAAAGAAGACGCTTGTTACAGGATGGGGCGGGGAGGATGTCCACAATGTCGTCGTCCGTGAGGTCGAGGTGCTCCAGAAGCCTAAAATACCGGTGAACCATGCTGAACGTTGAGCTCCATCGTGTGTCTTGTCGAATTATAGGACGGAGGGAGGTTTTCGACCTGCAATATATATAGCCATACAGAATAAAACCTATAAAGTTAGCAACATATTTTACATATAAATACCAAAAACAGTAAGTACCTGAGTTTAGCCGACTGCTTGAGTGTACGTACGCGCACCATCAGAGCTTGAACACAGGATAGGTCGTCTTCATAATGCTCCATATCAACTTGAACTGCCCTGTTCAGGCGATGGCTAGCACAGCCAACTAGCGGCACGCCAATGAGCGTCGCTAGTAGCCGGTTAACGGCGCAGTTGTCCCCTACAAGAAACAAACAGGCATCCAGCTGCTTACCAAAGTCGCGGGGCAGCATGCCAGCTAGGAACTCGTAGTGTCCGCGCGCAGAGAGATCTTCGTCCGGCTCGCTAAGCAGTCGTGCCATGCACAGGAGCGGGGTCTTTACGACGCCGTCCACCTCGTAGCAAGCAAAGACGGCGACAAAATGCTCCGACGCGTGGCTCCAGCCGTCCAGCATGAGGCAAAATCGCTGAGGCATCTCGGACGCGATGTGACGCTCCACAATCCGAGTGAGACTTTCCATTGCTCGCTGAAGTGTCTCGACACAAATCGGGTCCAAATTAGAGTATCTGAGTAGCACAAAATTTAGTTAGCCTAAATATAATCTACATATTAAAATCTGGCTAAGCGATTGTTACCTTCTAGCAGCGGCATTCTCACAGAAGTGGAGTGGGAGACCGTTTTTGACAATCCAGTCGAGCCAGCCAAATATGTTGAGGGCTGACCGACGGACGTAGTTTAGCAGCGAGCCTGTCTCGGCGGTAGTTGCAGTTAGCATTACAGCCTCGAAGTCCGGGTGCTCCCGACGGACATGCTGCATTAGGTTGGAGTAGCCATTCCGGCGAGTCTGCTTCCGAATCGTGCCACAACGACAGCGGAAGTACTCCGAGACGATCTCGTCCTCGGCGGGACGGCACAGTTGGAAGTAGAACCCAGTAACCTGGGCTGGCGTGAAGGTGGCGTGGCGGGGGAGCGTGGCAAGGACCATAGCAGCTTAGCGAGGGGCTGTGTTCGAGTTGCTCACATTAAAAAGTGAGGACGTGAGCAAGCTGTGTCGTATAGCTGGCTTAGAGAAGTGCTGGTAGCAGAGAGTTTAAGTACAGTAGTGAAAAGTCATGGTTGGTTGTGAGAGGTACATAATGATAAAGAGGTTTTGCTCATAAATTATGTCGGATGATTCCTTAAGCAAATAAATTATTAATAAAATCCAGGTAATCAAAGAAATAAATAATTGTATGATTTTATAAGAAATAATTGAAAAGACCATGCCATAATCGGGAGCCCTGGTGGGGACATAGGACAATCAGTATAGCTCGTAACATAGTAGTTACCGGTAACTATAATTTCGTGAGAATATGGAATACAGTATTATGGGGGCTAGAAGCAGGCGGTACAATAATATTGTACATCAGTCAGGACTCGGAGAATTCCGTATTATTTGGAAAACTCCGAGTCCTGCATACCAAGCAGTCAGCCGAGGCGTACTTAACCACGAGGCCGACGACACAATAACATTTGTAAAGTTTATAAATCGAGCACAGGTACAAATGTCCATGTCCATCAGTGCATTTACCTCCCGGTGTAGTACTAAACCTTACGAATTTTGTGTACTTTTGAGCACCCAGACTATTTGGTTTTGGAAATTGAAACACCAACCGGATCCTTGCTCTGACCTAAATTTCAGAGAACTACCATGTAGTATGTATGTATGTGAACACGAAACACATCGCGAGCCGTCTTGCCACCGAGGTGGCTCAACTTCCGCATGTACCATGTAGTACTGTTTTAATATGAGTAGTTACAATACGGTAATCTTCAGCAAGGTACCATAATATATTTTAGGGTACTATTTTCAGCCCTAACTTTCGATACTAGCTTCAGCCTAGCTCTGTTTAATGAGTCTCGATAGTATAATACCGCTACTACTACTAATAAAACCAGCCAGACCTTCACCCCCGGTGTTTGTGTCGCGAGCCGTATGACCCCAGCAGGTACACTGCAACGCGGAAACGCCAACACAATAAGCTTGCTAGACCGAGTCTCGGGTCTAACCTGCAAGATTAAAGAGATCTATCATAATGAATCAAATCAATAGTTTAGATCGGTCTCTGTCCGCTACAGATCCATCAGTGGGCCTGCTTTAACTCTTAAAACTATTATAATTTCCGCCTTTAAAACGTGGCTTGACAAAGCGAATACAATTTATAAGGCACTTGCACTTGATATTTGTCTATTTACGCGTGAGGTGGTCCACGCACGCGCGAATTAGCCGTAGCGTGTAAACCCGATGCAGTGCATCGGGAGCATCATGCACTACAGTACTGCACTCCGTTTTCGCGGGTATAGAGCATATCTGATTTGCAAATAGCTCAGACTTAAGCTTACAAATCATTGGTAACTTGTTTTCAGAGTCATTACATCCGGAAGTTTATCAAAGGTCCCATGGCGCGAAAACGGGGTGCAGTACTGTACCAAGATCAATACCCGTGAAATTTACTTTTACTTGCCTGGCCCCGAAAAAAAATAAGCAGCTCTCAAAAATCACGATAACTTCTGAATAACTGCTTCAACGTAAGCATGGTTGCCCTTGATACAAGGATTCTCATTCGCAGCGTGAAGACGTTTTTTAACCCCATTACTCCCATTACGTGACCATTGAGTTATAGACTGGTTAACCTTTTTTCGCTTTGCCATCAAAAATCAGTTGAATCAAATTTGTCATATACTCCATAATCAGAGCTAGATTTGCTGAATCCAATCAGTTTGCACTCTTGTGACTCTCCAATTTAATACAAACGGTTCTTAAAACTGATCTGGCTTCTGTCAAATATGATACATATTATATCCACTCAAGCGCATCATCACCATGTCCTTCTTCGGATTCGGCAAGAGCAAGGAGCCTGAACCCACCTCCTCCTCCTCGAATTCGTACTCGTACGAAGAACCCACGTACGACTACAACGCGTCAGCGGTATCGTCGTCCTTTGACTCTCCATCGTCTGCGCCGCCGTCACCCCTTGGTGGTGCGTCTACTGGCGCCGCAGAAATGCAGCAGCTGCTGATGGAAGAGCAGCAACGCGCGCTGATCCAACAGGCTATCTCGAAGATCACGGCTCTGGCCTGGGAGAAGTGCAGTGCTACCAAGCCCGACTCGGAGCTCTCGTCCAAGGAGAAGGACTGTATTAAGAACGTGACGCTCGCTTACCTGGACACGAGCATGTTCGCTGTGCACCGCCTTAACAAATCCGGCAGCACTTGAGTAAGGACGTGGTAACTAAAGCAACCCTAGCAGTGCTAGCGCCTTACGAGGATCCAGTAATAAACGACCAGCACTAGGACATTCATGTTAAGTTTGAAGAGGTAACTCTTTACTAAGCAGGTCGTGTAGTTAAGAAGTTAAGTCCACGGCATTCTACGGTGGTAGTCTTGTCTGCTTTGCTTTCGTGCGACTATATCTATGCCTATATTGGGTTTTCCTCCTTGCTAGTGTGAGAGCGACCGCAGCTTCCGTACACGAACAGTGGAACATTGCCGTAGGGCCCGACGTCGTAGCGCTCATCAGGAGTGAGTCCGCGTATTCCCCACGTGTTACAGATGATGCGCACGTCCTTATTGGTCTGGCTCAGCAGTTTAGTAAACTTAGGGGTCAGCTGATCCAGCGCGTCGGGCAGTAGGTATGTCACGATGACTGTGGCCTCCGAGAGATCCTCATCCAGCAGGTCACCGTGAGAGACGCTCACAAGTTCCTGCAGCTCATTGGCGGCGATTTGTTCGCGGAAGCGCTTTATCAAATACTTCTCGATCTCCACACCACGAGAACGCGCGCCATAGCACTTGGCGGCCTCTATACAGATGCGGCCATCCCCACAGCCCAAGTCGAAAAGGACCTACAGGTTACAGCACATATAAGATGTGAGAGGACGAGCACCCATCATGTACATTTATGACGCACATCGGAGGGGGTCACACGCGCGATTTCTACAATCTTGGATACGACATCGCGGTCGCTCTGACAGGGCGGCGCCAGTGAGTCGCCCTCGATCCACATGAAGGCACCGGGGTTCTGCTCCTCCTCGCCTGATTCCCCGTCGAAATGCACAGGATGCAACT
Organism: Phytophthora infestans T30-4; assembly: GCF_000142945.1. Lineage (NCBI taxonomy): Eukaryota > Oomycota > Peronosporomycetes > Peronosporales > Peronosporaceae > Phytophthora > Phytophthora infestans. The sequence goes on along the minus strand of NW_003303650.1, from coordinate 229,172 downwards.
TCATCAGATGAAGTCGCCGTAAAACAAACTGAGTTTTTAAAATTATCTTCGTTGTTCGTACTTAAGTGATTTTCTGAGTAGAGTGGATTTTTGTAAAATGTCTAAAACAATTAGTGGAGGTGTATCTGTAACGGGGTACGTAGCACTAAGTGTACCCTGGTTACATGAAGTGTGACACTTCACACTTCAGGAGTATGACATGTCATACTCCGGGATATTTGGTACAAGGTACCAAGGTCATTCAAAACCAACCATTGGTTAAATGACATTGCATTTCTATAGGTAACTGATAGTTTGTATTAACCACAAACTTAACCTACCTATAAATATACTCAGTTTACAATCTACCTTATTTAGGTCACTTCGCTCTCTTTAATTAAAGAGGGGACCTGTGAACTGCCGTTCACTGAGAGTTTGTATACTCTCGGAAGATAACTTCCTCTAGCGCAAGGTGCTGTGTGACCCCGTCACACTTGGTAGCACTTGTAGTCAATCCACGCCATCGCGGGTAGACTACCTGAACCTCCGAAGTTCGTTGCCATGGATAGGAACGACTTCTCCCATATGAACGACTCTCAGTTCGAGTCGGTTCGGAAGATGGCAGGCATCTTCGGGATGGAGGCCCTGCAGAGCCTGGTGGTATCAACACCGGCTGAGCAGCTCGAGCGCGTCAATGCATTCGACGCGTACGAGCAGGGCCTCATCGCGCATGTGCGGGAGAACCTGCAGGCTCCGGCGGCGGGAGCAAACCCGCCTCACCCGAAGCCAATACGGCTGAAGGTAAAGCCGTATGAAGGGAAGGAAGGCGAGAACCTTCACTTCTGGGTCCGAGAAGTAGAGCTTGCGATGGACGCGGCTCTGATCTCGACCGAGCAACTGCGTGTTGCTTTTGCACTCTCCAACCTTAGCGGTCGTGCTAAGAGTTGGGTGTACACTCGGGAAGCGACATCCCCTGGATGTTTCACATCCTGGGCTCAGCTGTGCGAACAGCTCCGAGCCGCGTTCCTCCCGGCGAACTACGAGTACCGCCAGCGTTCGCGCTTCCTCGCGTGTAAACAAGGAAGACGCGAACTGCACGAGTATGTGCAAGAGATACGGGAGCTCACGGCGTCCCTAGTGGGAAACCCACTCAATGAACACATCAAGATGACTGTGTTCATGGACGGCCTTCGAGTGGGCCCCGCACGCACTCAGCTGTTCCGGGTGCAGGCAAACACCCTTGAAGAGGCGATTCAAGTGGCTCTTCAAGAAGAATACAGCCATCGCCAGGCGCGTACGCCGGCCTCAGCGTGGCCTGGGAGTTCCTTGTCGGCTCCCGGTCGAACAAGCCCCAACGGACCAGTTCCCATGGAACTCGGGTCCGCCGAACAGCGTGACATCCGCTGCTTCGGCTGTGGGAAGATGGGCCACTTCAAGCGCGACTGTCCCGCGGAAAGACTCCGCAGACGGTCCTTCCCCAAGCCCGTCCTCAAGGGTCGCTGGCAGAAGCCAGGATCCCGGGGACAGGGGAACGCAGGGAACCAGTAGGGGCGGGGCGCCCTACTGGGGAAGAACTAAGTCTTCGTGATGGGTGCGCGGGTGGCGTGTACCACGGGGACTTAGCCCCTGAGAGTCTTCGCACTCTCGAATCGGCGAAGAGCAGCGGCGGATTGCTCGTAGTACACGGATGTGTACGGGGGTACGATCACCCCTTTAGAATCTTGATTGACTCTGGGGCGTCGAAGAATTTCGCACGCCGCCAGACGGTTGCTCGTAACAGCAACAAGTTGTCCGAAGCTTTGCGAGAAAGCAAGGGCAACGGGACGGTGTCAGTGCGACTGGCCGACGGGAAGGTCGTCACTGTCCCCAACGTCCAAGTGGATCTGGCTGTCAAGTTTGAAGACTTTGACAGCCTCGAACAGTTCACTGTTCTCGATATGGATCCATATGATATGATCCTGGGCATGCCCTGGCTTGAGAAGCACGAGCCCTGGATCGACTGGCGAGGCAAGGCAATCGGTGCCAGCCGCCCTGCGCAGTCCGACAGAGCATTGGTGAGTCATGTTCCCACCTCTGTCAGGACCCCGGGGCGCCCGCGAGGGCTGCCAGGGTACCAAAGCATCCGGCAGATGCTTGGGAGTCGTCGACGTATATGACGACTCCGAGGATGTTTTGATGGTGGCCGCGCCCAGAAGAGGCGCCGGCCAAGTGGGTAACTTAGGTCCACAGGCGGGTAACTTAGTTCCGCAGACAGCTGCAGCTGTCATGAACACTGAGAACAGCGTGTTCAGAGTGGGTAACAGAGTTCCACTCACGGTCGCCCAGACCATAACTGAAGAGGAAGACGTCGGATACGCTTCCTGTGTGGGTAACACAGTGCCACACGCGGTCGCCCAGACCTTAACTGAAGAGGAAGGCGTTGAACACGCTTCCTGTGTGGGTACAACAGTACCACACGAGGCCACGAGTGCCTCGGATGTCGTAGCGACGACATCCCTAGACGTGGGCAGCAAAGCTCCCCGTCACAGAAGCCGTCGGCAAAGACGCCGCCGCCGCCTCAAGTCGGATCCGAACTTCGTTCCGATCGACGTCGCTTCAAGCGACTCGGAGTCCAGGGCCCGGGCTCCTCCGACAAGGCCGGTGGAAGAGTGCTATCACATCTTCGATAGCGAGACGGGTTTACCCGTCAAGGCATCTGGTGTCCACTTGGAACAGTTGCCAGAGGTTGCAGAGATACTGAACCTCGAGGAAATGACGGCTGAGTCTTTCCTGGCCAACCTCAAGGCTGGAGAGATCGCTGAGATGGTACTCATAAGACCTGGGACCACTCAGGAGGAGCTGAACTCCTCCTCTGTCTTGGACGAGAACGTCCTGGAAGACATGAACAAGCAGCGTCAGGCGCGCTTGGGTTCTGAGATTCTCAAGAACCCCAAGGATCCGGTGTATCCTTTGGTGACGGAGTATGCGGACGTGGTGAATAAACACCCACTGACCCAACTCCCACCGGATCGAGGCGTACGGCACGAGATTGATCTCGTGCCCGGCACAAAGTATTGTGTCACGAGGCAATGGCCTCTCCCGCGCGAACAGTGCGAGGTCATTGATGCCTTCTTCGCCGCGAAAGCGAAGGCAGGCATGGTGCGGGAGTCGAAATCCCCGCACTCGACGCCGACTTTCTGCGTTCGTAAGCCGAACGGAAAGTGGCGTCTGGTTCACGCTTATAACAAGCTGAACAACGCAACGGTGCCGGCCCAAACACCGATCCCACGAAAGGATGTGTTGTTGAACAACATGGCCGGGAGCGTACTGTACAGTGCGCTGGATTTGGTAGACGGATACTACCAAATCCTGATGCGAGAGAGTGACATCCCGCTCACCGCGGTAAGCACTCCAAGCGGCATGCTTTGGGAGTGGCTCGTCATGCCGCAGGGCTTGTCTAACGCCCCGGCGACGTTCAATCGCCTGGTGACGCAATTGTTCCGCCCTTTGCGTACCTTCGTACAGACGTACTTCGACGACATTTTCGTCCATAGCCGTGCCGAGGGAGGCAAGACGGCCATGGAGGTGCATCTAGGACACCTCCGTCGAGTGTTGGACGTGATGCGAGCGAACAAGCTCTACGCCAACATCGACAAGTGCGTTTTCGCGTCACCAGAGATCAAAGTTCTCGGTTGCTTCGTAAGCAACGTGGGCGTTCGGGCTGACCCAGACAAGGTCAAGGCCATAGCAGCATGGCCGACGCCCCGATCCCAGAAGGATCTTCGAAAGTGGTTGGGTTTGGCCAACTACCTTCACAAGTACAGCGCTGGGTACGCGGGCTTCGCTAAGCCTTTGTCGAGCCTCCTTCAGAAGGACGTCGACTGGCGCTGGGAACAAGAGCACCAGAATGCTTTTGACAGCATCAAGGCCAGTCTCCAAGAGGCCCCTGTCCTGGCTCTGCCGGACGAGACGAAGCCGTTTAGCATCGTCTGCGATGCGTCCGATTACGCCATCGGGTGTGCAATGCTGCAGGACGACACGGCTGGACAGGAACGAGTCATCTCGTTCCAGTCCCGGCAGCTCAAAGCCGCCGAGCGGAACTACCCTGTCCATGACAAGGAGCTCCTGGCAATGAAATATGCCCTTGTGAAGTTCCGTGTTCACCTTCTGGGCTCTAGGCCCTTTGTGATCTACACAGACCACGCGTCCTTGAGGACGGCGACTAACTCGCCTCACCTCTCCCAACGGATGGCGAGGTGGCTGTCCTTCTTCGCGGAATATAACTTCCGCGTCGAATACAAGCCGGGCAAGCTCAACGTGCTTGCGGACGCCCTCTCTAGGCGTCCCGACTATGAGTTGGCCCACATCACGCGGGTGACAACGGATCTATATGATCGGATACGCATGGCGTATCGGGACGATGAGGCTGTCGCGCCTATCGTCAAGTTCCTTAAGGCCGGAACGAGCGCGAAGTCCGACTGGCTCTCGTCGCGACAGCGCTCACGGCTCCACCGATATGAGTTGAAGGAGGGCCTCCTCTATTATCGGGTAGAGCCCACTGATCCTCCACGGGTGGTTGTACCCAACGACGAGGATCTGAAGTTCGACATCCTCGCGGAGGCGCATGACGCGCCCTCCAGCGGCCACTTGGGCCGCGAGAAGACCTTTCTGTCGGTCTCTCAGTCCTTCTGGTGGACCCACATGTACAAGTGGGTCGCCCGGTACGTCAAGACATGTGAAACATGTCAGCGGGTTAAACCCGCAGGGCACTCTTCGGCTCCACTACAGAGCCTGCCCGTACCGGCTGGTTGTTGGAAGTCGATGAGTCTTGACTTCAGCTTTGGGCTTCCCGCCGACGGACACGGCAACACCGGAATTTTGGTGTTCGTGTGTCGGCTGAGCAAGATGGTACATCTTGCTCCAGTTCCCGTCACTGTAACGGGCGAACAAACCGCAAGGTTGTTCGTCGATGGCGTGTTCCGCTATCACGGTCTCCCGGAGACGATTGTCTCGGACCGAGACCCGCAGTTCACTGCCGCGTTTTGGAAAACGCTGTTCCCTTTGCTGGGAACTCGTCTGCAGATGTCCACTGCGGACCATCCGCAGACCGACGGCCAAACAGAGCGCGTCAATCGAGTGCTCGAGGACACTCTGCGCAGTGTGTGCGCGGCAGCGCCACGTACGTGGTCGACGCAGCTTCCAGTTGTTGAGTTTGCGCTCAACAAACGCGGTGCACGCGTCCACGGGGTTCACGCCGTTCTACTTGAACGGCTTCCGCCACCCCAGAGTGCCTCTCACTCTTCGAGGAAACACTGACTCCTCTATTCTAAGTGGGGGAGAGGCTCGGAAAGCCCTTTCCTCCCAGGTCTCGGATGTGAGGCCAGTTTCGCTGCGGAAACAGGTGGAATCCTTTATGGATACCAAGCTGAACATTGTCAGCAGGGTCCGCGATGCCATGGCAGCGGCCCAGGATAGACAAAAGGAGTACTCAGACAAACATGGAAGAGGAAACTTAAGTGTATTTAAAGTGGGGGACTTAGTGCTATTAGACACGAGGAACCTACCGCTAGACACTGTCAGCTCTGTCGGCAGCAACAAGCTGAAGCACCGCTTCATCGGACCTTTTGCAGTCCTGGCCAGACATGGTGCGTCGTACACCATCGACCTTCCAAAGTCAATGACGACGCACCCGACGTTCTATGTCGGACGTCTTAAGCGGTACTTTGACCCGCAGGGGGTTGCTGACTCGCAGACCCCCCTTGACCCAGCTCCTCGAAGCGAGGGCCGGTCACAGTCGTCGACGAGGGCGTCGGAGCAGGCACCCAAGCCTCGGTCGGGACGGCAAGGCTGCGGTCAAGACCGTACGCCGGAGGGGCTCCATACGAACGGACCCCGGCGCCATACGCCGAGTACGCTGAGTACGCCGAGTACGCACCATACGCGTACGTCTGGGAGTGTGCCGCAGGCGGCTCCGGACGTGGCAACAAAGCCTCGATCCGTCGGATCATGCGAAAGGCCTCGTCCAGATCGGACGAAGAGGCCCGGCGGTCCACCCGCAGGTGCAGGCTCGCGACCTCTCGCTCCACCAGGTCCAGGCGACCCGCAAGACGAGCGAGCTCGCCCTGATTCCCGGCCTGGGCGGCAGCATTACCGCCAGTCCCAAGGCCAAGTGCAATCTCAAGCACGAGGAGACGTTGACGGAGGCGGTCAACCTCAGGGTCCCGTGTCGGACCCGCAGTCGGAGCACTCGAACGAGAGTGGCTCTCGGGAGGCGCCGAGTACTCGTACTCGTACGAGGGCACCTCCGCCCCTGCTTGACCGGAATGGAGAAGTCCACTTCCACGTGGAGCGGATCCTCCAGGAGCAACGGTGTCGCGGGAAGCGACAGCTCCTCGTGAAGTGGAGGGGTTATGCCCACTCCGAGAACTCGTGGGAGCCGATTGAACGGCTCCTGATTGACTGCCCGAAGGCTGTCGCAATCTGGGAACAGAAGCGGCGGCAGCTTCATAAGTAGTCCGGGGCTTCTTGCCCGAACGGGGTACGGATGATGAATACATACCGTACCCGCGCTCATCGTGAGCGCTAGAAGCCGCGCGCTTCAGGATGTCCCTTGGCAACATACGCTTGCTGATCAAGTGGGCAAATCTCACACGAAGATCACGCTGGTCCAGGATGTGGGACAGCTGCTGATCTTCATGGAGTTCCCATAACTCCGTGGGCGAGTACTTGAGAGTCTCCACCCACGCCCAGAACATGTCCTCACAAGAACTCCATGTGGGACAGTTCTCGGGCATAACCCAGGGGTATCCCCAAACAGGATAGAGACCACCCCGGGTCTCGGGCTTCTTACGACAAGTCGTGAAGTCCTTAAGGGGAATGCGGTGTGGCGCGAGAAGCACACACCGAGCAGCCTCCACGTTGTCGACGAACAACTGTTCTTTCTGAACAAGGGCTCGTTCATAGATGCCCCTAGAAGTGTGGCCGCCCACAAGGCCACGAGGAGCGACGAGAAGCTCTAAGAAGAGGTCAGCCCCAGAGCTCTCCTCGGGAGGCCAATACCCTCTTGAGTTGATGGCAGCTCCCTGGCTGACGGGTGCCGCCACCGAACCCCCACGCACACGCTGGGCAGCTTGGAAATCCTCCTGCTGCTGGTCGAGGTCATTCGAGACCTCCCGGGGCTCAACAATGGCACCCTCCTCTTCCTCTTCTTCCTCCTTCTCCTCCTCTTCATCCGAGGAGCCGAAGAGACTCTGATAGGAGCGTCGAGTCTCCTTCTCCTCGCGGAGTGGAGACTTAGAGGCGGTACGCTTCTTTGAGGGCTTGGCCCCTTCGGCTTTAGAGGCCTTAGCGCGCGCAAGACCCTCGGCAAGCGAGAGACGTTTGCGAGGACTCCCTTCCTCATCGCCACCGGCTTTGGGAGTGCCCTTAGCCTTAACGGCCGGACTCTCAGAGCGCACAGAGGTCCTGGGACTGTGATCACCGTGATCACTAGCGGACGACTGCACGCTGTCTTCTTTGTGCTCACTGGGCACTGGGCTGTGCCCTCCCACAGAGCCCGCAGGAGCATCCTGAGTGCTCTCGGACTCGGCATCGTCTTCACTGCCCGAGTTGAACTCGCGTTCTACGAACCGAGGGTTCGGACGGTTGTCTGAAGACGAGGGCGACGGACTGCGGCGCCTGCTTGCGCGCTTGTCCGCAGCCGCGTCACCCGAGGATCCGATCGCCTCGGAGGCCACCTGAGTAGCCTCCTTGAGTGCAGAGCCTTTGCCGTGAGGCTTAGTGCTCTTGGCCTGCGCCTTACCGGCTGCAGCCTTGGAGCGTGTCTTAGCACCGCTCTTAGCAGTGCCGCGAGGCATGCTAACGGTCGAAGTGGAGACCTTGACGAAGAGCGCACAGGTTGCTGCTCGAGGCTCTAACTGTGAAGTGAGCCTCCGCCGCGCTCGCGCGGCCGAGTCGATGGTTTTCGACTTTGAGAATGAGAGTTTGTGACGAACATCTCTTCATTCTGATTGGTCGGTAAACCGAACCTAAGTGGGGGAGGATGTAACGGGGTACGTAGCACTAAGTGTACCCTGGTTACATGAAGTGTGACACTTCACACTTCAGGAGTATGACATGTCATACTCCGGGATATTTGGTACAAGGTACCAAGGTCATTCAAAACCAACCATTGGTTAAATGACATTGCATTTCTATAGGTAACTAACAGTTTGTATTAAACCCAAACTTAATCTACCTATAAATATACTCAGTTTACAATCTACCTTATTTAGGTCACTTCGCTCTCTTTAATTAAAGAGGGGACCTGTGAACTGCCGTTCACTGAGAGTTTGTATACTCTCGGAAGATAACTTCCTCTAGCGCAAGGTGCTGTGTGACCCCGTCACAGTATCAGTGGTAAGGGGCCGCAATGGAGGAGCTCGCAGACACCGCCACGGCCCCAGAGAATGACACTGTAGTAGCTCGCGACGAAGACCACAGTGGCACTAGCGGCAGAAGCAAAGACGCCAGTGAAGATGGCGAGTGGGGCCCAGACTCAGTGTAACGGGTACGTAGCCCCAAGTGTATCCCTAGTTACATGAAGTCTGACACGTCATACTTCGGGATATTTGGTTCAAGATACCAAGGTCGTCCAAAGCCAACATTGGCTGATGACATTGCTTTTCAATAGGTGACTTATAGTTTGTATTTGACCAAATACAAACTATAACTCAAGCTTCTCCCATATGAACGACTCACAGTTCGAGTCGGTTCGGAAAATGGCAGGCATCTTCTGGATGGAGGCCCTGCAGAGCCTGGTGGTGTTGTGGTGTAGTGATTTCTCCATAGTTGCGGATAATCGCCCGTCGACAAAGACGGCGACACCGCCCAAGATGTTCAAGCGACGAACCCTCGGTCATGTGATGTACAGTGACTCCAAGGTGCTAGAGACTCGACGGCGTCAGTACCGAACTCTCAACGGA
>NW_003303650.1:216228-217906 GCF_000142945.1 Phytophthora infestans T30-4 | reverse complement strand
TGGGTAACAGAGTTCCACTCACGGTCGCCCAGACCATAACTGAAGAGGAAGACGTCGGATACGCTTCCTGTGTGGGTAACACAGTGCCACACGCGGTCGCCCAGACCTTAACTGAAGAGGAAGGCGATGAACACGCTTCCTGTGTGGGTACAACAGTACCACACGAGGCCACGAGTGCCTCAGAAGTCGTAGCGACAACATCCCTAGACGTGGGCAGCAAAGCTCCCCCGTCACAGACGCCGTCGACAAAGACGCCGCCGCCGCCTCAAGGCGGATCCGAATTTCGTTCCGATCGACGTCGCTTCAAGCGACTCGGAGTCCAGGGCCCGGGCTCCTCCGACAAGGCCGGTGGAAGAGTGTTATCACGTCTTCGATGGCGAGACAGGTTTACCCGTCAAGGCATCTGGTGTCCACTTGGAACCGTTGCCAGAGGTTGCAGAGATACTGCACCTCGAGGAAATGACGGCTGAGTCTTTCCTGACCAACCTCAAGGCTGGAGAGATTGCTGAGATGGTACTCATGAGACCTGAGACCACTCAGGAGGAGCTGAACTCCTCCTCTGTCTTGGACGAGAACGTCCTGGAAGACATGAACAAGCAGCGTCAGGCGCGCTTGGGTTCTGAGATTCTTAAGAACCCCAAGGATCCGGTGTATCCTTTGGTGACGGAGTACGCGGACGTGGTGAACAAACACCCACCGACCCAACTCCCACGAGATCGAGGCGTACGGCACAAAGTATTGTGTCACGAGGCAATGGCCTCTCCCGCGCGAACAGTGCGAGGTCATTGATGCCTCCTTCGCCGCGAAAGCGAAGGCAGGCATGGTGCGGGAGTCGAAATCCCCGCACTCGACGCCGACTTTCTGCGTTCGTAAGCCGAACGGAAAGTGGCGTCTGGTTCACGCTTATAACAAGCTGAACAACGCAACGGTGCCGGCCCAAACATCGATCCCACGAGAGGATGTGTTGTTGAACAACATGGCCGGGGGCGTACTGTACAGTGCGCTGAATTTGGTAGACGGATAATACCAAATCCTGATGCGCGAGAGTGACATCCCGCTCACCGCGGTAAGCACTCCAAGTGGCATGCTTTGGGAGTGGCTCGTCATGCCGCAGGGCTTGTCTAACGCCCCGGCGACGTTCAATCGCCTGGTGACGCAATTGTTCCGCCCTTTACGTACCTTCGTACAGACGTACTTCGACGACATTTTCGTCCATAGCCGTGCCGAGGGAGGCAAGACGGCCATGGAGGTGCATCTAGGACACCTCCGTCGAGTGTTGGACGTGATGCGAGCGAACAAGCTCTACGCCAACATCGACAAGTGCGTTTTCGCGTCACCAGAGATCAAAGTTCTCGGTTGCTTCGTAAGCAACGTGGGCGTTCGGGCTGACCCAGACAAGGTCAAGGCCATAGCAGCATGGCCGACGCCCCGATCCCAGAAGGATCTTCGAAAGTGGTTGGGCTTGGCCAACTACCTTCACAAGTACAGCGCTGGGTACGCGGGCTTCGCTAAGCCCTTGTCGAGCCTCCTTCAGAAGGACGTCGACTGGCACTGGGAGCAAGAGCACCAGAATGCCTTTGACAGCATCAGGGCCAGTCTCCAAGAGGCTCCTGTCCTGGCTCTGCCGGACGAGCACGAGAGCCGTTTAGCGTCGTCCTGCGATGCCTCCGATTACGCC
>NW_003303650.1:194367-196286 GCF_000142945.1 Phytophthora infestans T30-4 | reverse complement strand
ATCTTCCAGTTGTTGAGTTTGCGCTCAACAACGCGGTGCACGCGTCCACGGGGTTCACGCCGTTCTACTTGAACGGCTTCCGCCACCCCAGAGTGCCTCTCACTCTTCGAGGAAACACTGACTCCTCTATTCTAAGTGGGGGAGAGGCTCGGAAAGCCCTTTCCTCCCAGGTCTCGGATGTGAGGCCAGTTTCGCTGCGGAAACAGGTGGAATCCTTTATGGATACCAAGCTGAACATTGTCAGCAGGGTCCGCGAAGTAGAGCTTGCGATGGACGCGGCTCTGATCTCGACCGAGCAACTGCGTGTTGCTTTTGCACTCTCCAACCTTAGCGGTCGTGCTAAGAGTTGGGTGTACACTCGGGAAGCGACATCCCCAGGATGTTTCACATCCTGGGCTCAGCTGTGCGAACAGCTCCGAGCCGCGTTCCTCCCGGCGAACTACGAGTACCGCCAGCGTTCGCGCTTCCTCGCGTGTAAACAAGGAAGACGCGAACTGCACGAGTATGTGCAAGAGATACGGGAGCTCACGGCGTCCCTAGTGGGAAACCCACTCAATGAACACATCAAGATGACTGTGTTCATGGACGGCCTTCGAGTGGGCCCCGCACGCACTCAGCTGTTCCGGGTGCAGGCAAACACCCTTGAAGAGGCGATTCAAGTGGCTCTTCAAGAAGAATACAGCCATCGCCAGGCGCGTACGCCGGCCTCAGCGTGGCCTGGGAGTTCCTTGTCGGCTCCCGGTCGAACAAGCCCCAACGGACCAGTTCCCATGGAACTCGGGTCCGCCGAACAGCGTGACATCCGCTGCTTCGGCTGTGGGAAGATGGGCCACTTCAAGCGCGACTGTCCCGCGGAAAGACTCCGCAGACGGTCCTTCCCCAAGCCCGTCCTCAAGGGTCGCTGGCAGAAGCCAGGATCCCGGGGACAGGGGAACGCAGGGAACCAGTAGGGGCGGGGCGCCCTACTGCGGAAGAACTAAGTCTTCGTGATGGGTGCGCGGGTGGCGTGTACCACGGGGACTTAGCCCCTGAGAGTCTTCGCACTCTCGAATCGGCGAAGAGCAGCGGCGGGTTGCTCGTAGTACACGGATGTGTACGGGGGTACGATCACCCCTTTAGAATCTTGATTGACTCTGGGGCGTCGAAGAATTTCGCACGCCGCCAGACGGTTGCTCGTAACAGCAACAAGTTGTCCGAAGCTTTGCGAGAAAGCAAGGACAACGGGACGGTGTCAGTGCGACTGGCCGACGGGAAGGTCGTCACTGTCCCCAACGTCCAAGTGGATCTGGCTGTCAAGTTTGAAGACTTTGACAGCCTCGAACAGTTCACTGTTCTCGATATGGATCCATATGATATGATCCTGGGCATGCCCTGGCTTGAGAAGCACGAGCCCTGGATCGACTGGCGAGGCAAGGCAATCGGTGCCAGCCGCCCTGCGCAGTCCGACAGAGCATTGGTGAGTCATGTTCCCACCTCTGTCAGGACCCGGGGCGCCCGCGAGGGCTGCCAGGGTACCAAAGCATCCGGCAGATGCTTGGGAGTCGTCGACGTATATGACGACTCCGAGGATGTTTTGATGGTGGCCGCGCCCAGAAGAGGCGCCGGCCAAGTGGGTAACTTAGGTCCACAGGCGGGTAACTTAGTTCCGCAGACAGCTGCAGCTGTCATGAACACTGAGAACAGCGTGTTCAGAGTGGGTAACAGAGTTCCACTCACGGTCGCCCAGACCATAACTGAAGAGGAAGACGTCGGGATACGCTTCCTGTGTGGGTAACACAGTGCCACACGCGGTCGCCCAGACCTTAACTGAAGAGGAAGGCGTTGAACACGCTTCCTGTGTGGGTACAACAGTACCACACGAGGCCACGAGTGCCTCGGATGTCGTAGCGACGACATCCCTAGACGTGGGCAGCAAAGCT
>NW_003303650.1:190409-192902 GCF_000142945.1 Phytophthora infestans T30-4 | reverse complement strand
AGGATGCTTTTGACAGCATCAAGGCCAGTCTCCAAGAGGCCCCTGTCCTGGCTCTGCCGGACGAGACGAAGCCGTTTAGCGTCGTCTGCGATGCCTCCGATTACGCCATCGGGTGTGCATTGCTGCAGGACGACACGGCTGGACAGGAACGAGTCATCTCATTCCAGTCCAGGCAGCTCAAAGCCGCCGAGCGGAACTACCCTGTCCATGACAAGGAGCTCCTGGCAATGAAATATGCCCTTGTGAAGTTCCGTGTTCACCTTCTGGGCTCTACGCCCTTTGTGATCTACACAGACCACGCGTCCTTGAGGACGGCGACTAACTCGCCTCACCTCTCCCAACGGATGGCGAGGTGGCTGTCCTTCTTCGCGGAATATAACTTCCGCGTCGAGTACAAGCCGGGCAAGCTCAACGTGCTTGCGGACGCCCTCTCTAGGCGTCCCGACTATGAGTTGGCCCACATCACGCGGGTGACAACGGATCTATATGATCGGATACGCATGGCGTATCGGGACGATGAGGCTGTCGCGCCTATCGTCAAGTTCCTTAAGGCCGGAACGAGCGCGAAGTCCGACTGGCTCTCGTCGCGACAGCGCTCACGGCTCCACCGATATGAGTTGAAGGAGGGCCTCCTCTATTATCGGGTAGAGCCCACTGATCCTCCACGGGTGGTTGTACCCAACGACGAGGATCTGAAGTTCGACATCCTCGCGGAGGCGCATGACGCGCCCTCCAGCGGCCACTTGGGCCGCGAGAAGACCTTTCTGTCGGTCTCTCAGTCCTTCTGGTGGACCCACATGTACAAGTGGGTCGCCCGGTACGTCAAGACATGTGAAACATGTCAGCGGGTTAAACCCGCAGGGCACTCTTCGGCTCCATTACAGAGCCTGCCCGTACCGGCTGATTGTTGGAAGTCGATGAGTCTTGACTTCATCTTTGGGCTTCCCGCCGACGGACACGGCAACACCGGAATTTTGGTGTTCGTGTGTCGGCTGAGCAAGATGGTACATCTTGCTCCAGTTCCCGTCACTGTGACGGGCGAACAAACCGCAAGGTTGTTCGTCGATGGCGTGTTCCGCTATCACGGTCTCCCGGAGACGATTGTCTCGGACCGAGACCCGCGGTTCACTGCTGCGTTTTGGAAAACGCTGTTCCCTTTACTGGGAACTCGTCTGCAGATGTCCACTGCGGATCATCCGCAGACAGACGGCCAAACAGAGCGCGTCAATCGAGTGCTCGAGGACACTCTGCGCAGTGTGTGCGCGGCAGCGCCACGTACGTGGTCGACGCAGCTTCCAGTTGTTGAGTTTGCGCTCAACAACGCGGTGCACGCGTCCACGGGGTTCACGCCGTTCTACTTGAACGGCTTCCGCCACCCCAGAGTGCCTCTCACTCTTCGAGGAAACACTGACTCCTCTATTCTAAGTGGGGGAGAGGCTCGGAAAGCCCTTTCCTCCCAGGTCTCGGATGTGAGGCCAGTTTCGCTGCGGAAACAGGTGGAATCCTTTATGGATACCAAGCTGAACATTGTCAGCAGGGTCCGCGATGCCATGGCAGCGGCCCAGGATAGACAAAAGGAGTACTCAGACAAACATGGAAGAGGAAACTTAAGTGTATTTAAAGTGGGGGAACTTAGTGCTATTAGACACGAGGAACCTACCGCTAGACACTGTCAGCTCTGTCGGCAGCAACAAGCTGAAGCACCGCTTCATCGGACCTTTTGCAGTCCTGGCCAGACATGGTGCGTCGTACACCATCGACCTTCCAAAGTCAATGACGACGCACCCGACGTTCTATGTCGGACGTCTTAAGCGGTACTTTGACCCGCAGGGGGTTGCTGACTCGCAGACCCCCCTTGACCCAGCTCCTCGAAGCGAGGGCCGGTCACAGTCGTCGACGAGGGCGTCGGAGCAGGCACCCAAGCCTCGGTCGGGACGGCAAGGCTGCGGTCAAGACCGTACGCCGGAGGGGCTCCATACGAACGGACCCCGGCGCCATACGCCGAGTACGCTGAGTACGCCGGGTACGCACCATACGCGTACGTCTGGGAGTGTGCCGCAGGCGGCTCCGGACGTGGCAACAAAGCCTCGATCCGTCGGATCATGCGAAAGGCCTCGTCCAGATCGGACGAAGAGGCCCGGCGGTCCACCCGCAGGTGCAGGCTCGCGACCTCTCGCTCCACCAGGTCCAGGCGACCCGCAAGACGAGCGAGCTCGCCCTGATTCCCGGCCTGGGCGGCAGCATTACCGCCAGTCCCAAGGCCAAGTGCAATCTCAAGCACGAGGAGACGTTGACGGAGGCGGTCAACCTCAGGGTCTCGTGTCGGACCCGCAGTCGGAGCACTCGAACGAGAGTGGCTCTCGGGAGGCGCCGAGTACTCGTACTCGTACGAGGGCACCTCCGCCCCTGCTTGACCGGAATGGAGAAGTCCACTTCCACGTGGAGCGATCCTCCAGGAGCAACGGTGTCGCGGAAGCGACAGCTCCTCGTGAA
>NW_003303650.1:153178-190285 GCF_000142945.1 Phytophthora infestans T30-4 | reverse complement strand
TCCGTGATACACATATCTAAAGTATTCTACACTTCACCAGAAATATTGATTTCCCAAAGAGCGCCCCACTGCCCTTAAGAAAAATAACTGTATTTGTTTGATATCATTTCTCGTAACAAATGATGAATCAATATGATAGAAGAATATAACACCTTGTGTCGCATCGCTCCTTACATTAAAAAATCAGAAAGCTTCCTCATTAACGTAAGCTATATGATTGCGAGTCGCGCAGTTCGTCTAGTTGAACTTTTGCAAAAGGACTCATTGAGGACTTAATCCTCCATGTGGGACAGTTCTCGGGCATAACCCAGGGGTATCCCCAAACAGGATAGAGACCACCCCGGGTCTCGGGCTTCTTACGACAAGTCGTGAAGTCCTTAAGGGGAATGCGGTCTGGCGCGAGAAGCACACACCGAGCAGCCTCCACGTTGTCGACGAACAACTGTTCTTTCTGAACAAGGGCTCGTTCATAGATGCCCCTAGAAGTGTGGCCGCCCACAAGGCCACGAGGAGCGACGAGAAGCTCTAAGAAGAGGTCAGCCCCAGAGCTCTCCTCGGGAGGCCAATACCCTCTTGAGTTGATGGCAGCTCCCTGGCTGACGGGTGCCGCCACCGAACCCCCACGCACACGCTGGGCAGCTTGGAAATCCTCCTGCTGCTGGTCGAGGTCATTCGAGACCTCCCGGGGCTCAACAATGGCACCCTCCTCTTCCTCTTCTTCCTCCTTCTCCTCCTCTTCATCCGAGGAGCCGAAGAGACTCTGATAGGAGCGTCGAGTCTCCTTCTCCTCGCGGAGTGGAGACTTAGAGGCGGTACGCTTCTTTGAGGGCTTGGCGCCTTCGGCTTTAGAGGCCTTAGCGCGCGCAAGACCCTCGGCAAGCGAGAGACGTTTGCGAGGACTCCCTTCCTCATCGCCACCGGCTTTGGGAGTGCCCTTAGCCTTAACGGCCGGACTCTCAGAGCGCACAGAGGTCCTGGGACTGTGATCACCGTGATCACTAGCGGACGACTGCACGCTGTCTTCTTTGTGCTCACTGGGCACTGGGCTGTGCCCTCCCACAGAGCCCGCAGGAGCATCATGAGTGCTCTCGAACTCGGCATCGTCCTCACTGCCCGAGTTGAACTCATGTTCTACGAACCGAGGGTTCGGACGATTGTCTGAAGACGAGGGCGACGGACTGCGGCGCCTGCTTGCGCGCTTGTCCGCAGCCGCGTCACCCGAGGATCCGATCGCCTCGGAGGCCACCTGAGTAGCCTCCTTGAGTGCAGAGCCTTTGCCGTGAGGCTTAGTGCTCTTGGCCTGCGCCTTACCGGCTGCAGCCTTGGAGCGTGTCTTAGCACCGCTCTTAGCAGTGCCACGAGGCATGTTAACGGTCGAAGTGGAGACCTTGACGAAAGAGCGCACAGGTTGCTGCTCGAGGCTCTAACTGTAAAGTGAGCCTCCGCCGCGCTCGCGCGGCCGAGTCGATGGTTTTCGACTTTGAGAATGAGAGTTTGTGACGAACATCTCTTCATTCTGATTGGTCGGTAAACCGAACCTAAGTGGGGGAGGATGTAACGGGGTACGTAGCACTAAGTGTACCCTGGTTACATGAAGTGTGACACTTCACACTTCAGGAGTATGACATGTCATACTCCGGGATATTTGGTACAAGGTACCAAGGTCATTCAAAACCAACCATTGGTTAAATGACATTGCATTTCTATAGGTAACTGATAGTTTGTATTAACCACAAACTTAACCTACCTATAAATATACTCAGTTTACAATCTACCTTATTTAGGTCACTTCGCTCTCTTTAATTAAAGAGGGGACCTGTGAACTGCCGTTCACTGAGAGTTTGTATACTCTCGGAAGATAACTTCCTCTAGCGCAAGGTGCTGTGTGACCCCGTCACAGTTTACAATGTACCTTATTTAGATCACTTCGCTCTCTTTAATTAAAGAGGGGACCTGTTAACTGCCGTTCACTGAGAGTTTGTATACTCTCGGAAGATAACTTCCTCTAGCGCAAGGTGCTGTGTGACCCCGTCACAGTGGCGGTTATGATGAGCTCGCGGAAGCCTCAGCGACCCTTTGAAGGCACGTTCACCGTCTGGGACAGGGCGCGAGCCGTTAAAGATACTCATGCGACGGTGCAGACGACGCTTGGCGTGCAAGAAGATCCATAACGGATCATTGTTCACTTGATATTTGTATACTTGATTGGGACTTCTTATTAGGAATAGATCCGAAAGGGTAAACATAACTACAGAGCACAATTTCCACTCAAGCACACAGATCGACGTCCGGCTTCAAGGTAAGCGTCTGGTCAAGCTTGTTTGAGTGTGTTATGCCTGTCGGTGAGCTCGAAGCTCTATAGCGAGGGTTCATCCGGCAAGGCCAAGAGACTGTGTGTTTTCGCCGATTACTATCGGGAGGTTTTACGTGACGGCTTATTGTTGCCTATTTGCACGACTGGGGTGCTTGAATTACATCCCTTTTATTCTTCCAGCCGAGTGCTGAACACTCGGTGACCTCGTAAAAGGCTTACCCGTGCCTGGTACCCTTCCGCTATTGGGACCACGAGGATTCATAACACCTATTAGCTTTGCTCGTGCTAGTAGCGTGTTCTTATTTTTACTGGTTGGCCTATATAAGTAGTTTACAAGGTCCAGTTTGTCCCGGTGCAAGTGCAAAACTGGGGTCTTCAGGTCCGCCCGAACAATCGTTTACTATCCTAGATGACGCATTGTTGTGGGAACGTCCTAACTACATTTGTTGCTAGAGTTCACGTGGGAATTCCAACACCACAACCGGTGCCACGACCCGGGAACAGATTGTGACCATTGTGAACTGTTTGTATGGCCTTCCAATTTACGAGCTACCAAGAGAAGAAGAACAAGAAAAAGACAAGAAACATGGCGAAAGGACAACCGACGGTACCAGTTACGCCTGCCAAGTCTGGCGGGGCTCGCAACGAGAGTTCAAGCCCGGCTGCGCGCTTTGCAGCCGCCACCGAGCTTTCAGTGAGCTTCGACGACGAAGCGGACATCGGTCCTGACGCCCACGATTATGAAGATTACGAAGATAAGACGCCGGCTCCAGAGCCAGGCGCAGCGACGCCGGAGACGGCCACGCCATCATCGGGGCTGAGCGGGGCGACCAAGTCCCTTTCGAGGAACCTCGCCGACGAGCTCGATGATGTTGCGGGACCGGAACCGGCCTATGATGATTATGACGATGGGACCGAGGGTTTTAAACCTTCGGTGGCGAGTGCAAAGCTTTCAGCACTGCTGAAGGCACCTCGCCCACCTATCAACGGTGATACACCAGCCGCCAAGCGCGTTTTCGACCGCGTACAAGCGCTGATGCAGAATGATGAGTGGATCCAGCTGTTCAAGCCCATCCCCAAGAGAAAAGCCGACTGGCCTGTGCTTGCGCAGGAACTTCAATACCCAGTCAACTCGGTGTCGACTAGCCAAGTTGCCGAGGATTCCGTCTCGCTACAGTTGTCGCTGGGCTTCGAGAATGAGACGTACCCGTCGACGATGTCGCTCCAAGATTGGAGCCCTCACGAAGCCGGAGCTGCTCTCCAGAAAGGGAAGAAGAAGCTTCGGAAGGCGTTCGGCGCTGTCAGTATCAACGCTGGAAAGCAGCCTGTGAGTCGACCGATCGTTCAAGATGAAGATCCGTCCACGATTCCGCTGCCGCAGACACCCCAGCGACACGACCGTACTCCTCCGTCCAAGCATGGAGCTGAGCGTGGTGCCTTTGGCACTACCGAAGCTTCACCGTACTTTCAAGACTCGCACATGGTTACGCCACGTTCAGAGAGCCGCATGCAACTTGTTTACGCTGGTAACGAGAGTTCGTTCGGTCGCCGGGGCGGTGCGCGGGTTTCCAAAGGTGGTGCCGGACGTCGTCAAGTCGACAGCGATGGTTCGTCCAGTGACGATAACATTTTGGTGCGTACATTCGACGAGAAATATCCTCAAGTCGAGTTGATGCGTCAGATGAATGAGCTGGCGACGCTGAACGACGTGGACCCGACACCCGACACCGAGGATTGAAATGGCATCGTACCGACCATTGGAACGCATCAAGCCGTTCTCGGGCTATCGCAACAAGAGCGAGAACTGTATGCAGTGGCTCCGTGGGTTCGTCTACGAAATGACTGGATCTCACACAGATGCCGACAAATGGTGCATTCCGTTTGAGTTAAGTCTCCTGGACGGAGCCATTCATTGGTTCCGTCAACTTCCGAAGAAGACGAAGCGCAAGTGGAAGCTGTTGAGCGATGCGTTCATCCGCTATTACTGCTCGCAGCTCACGCAAACGGCACTGTCCCGTTACTACTCTGCATAGCGGAAACGTAGCGAACATCTGTGCGACTACATAAACAGGCTGGATGGCTACGCTCGGACCGCCCGTCTACACCTCGAGAAGAGTGGTCGCGACGCGAAAGAACACGTACATCAGTTCCTGGCAACGTGCGATGATGACAAGTTGGCGGAGAGTCTTTACCACGCTCGAGTCACCGATGTGGTGAAGTGCTTTCTCAAAAATAAGAGAATGGACCTAACAAGGGGTCACTATCCCGAATCAGTGACATTTTCAAGTGATAAGAGAGGATTTGAACACCAGGCAAGGATTCATGTTGCCTGAGGTGGATTGGCCATGATGATCGGCATCCCGTATGAGCCGACGATGGATCTGGTATGGGTGACGTTTTGGAAGGCAGGATCCACCAAGGAAAGACTCGGATCCACCCTCACCTGGGTTCACTTAGGGGATATGGGATATACTATGTACGGGTGGATCGAGTGTGGATCCTATGAAGGAAGGATGGTAGGTGTCATCTGAAGGTGGATCTAGTATCAACGACTAACGAGAAGGCAAGATCCACTGCGATATGTCCCAGATCCCATACTTCCGAGTTCGGATCCAAGGAAGTGAGGATCCCGCACAGAGTGACCTGGATCCAGGATACCGGGATGGTGGATGCAGTGGATCTCGAACTTTCGTGGGACGATGGAGATCACAGACGGTCGAAGACGATGTTGGAGGATTGGAGAGCTCAGATCCATGACGAGTGTTCACTTGCAGTAAGGTGGATCAAAGCGACCTGGATCTGGATGAGTATACCCATAATATGGCGACCATAATGATAACGCCATGGATCCGGTGGATCTTATGATAATACAGCTGGGATGATGGGTCAAGGAGAGAAAGGACATGCAGCCGAGCCTGGTAAGGGATTTAACAGGTAAAAGACATAGAAGGTAGAAATCCAGGCAGGTATAGGCTTAAGTATCAATACAGTCCTAAATTTGCACAGTATCACGCAAGTGCTTTCCTGCCCTCAAGAATCGGAACTACATTGGCCGTACGAGCTCGGAGAAGGGTGGGAATTGCAAAAACTAGTGTTTGTTAGGTGATAACTGGATAATACATTGGCCAGATCTTACAGCCTACTGAGTTTTCCCTTTACACGTGCAGATCCGAAAGGTTAACCGGATTTACTACTTGGCCGGCAACACCTTAGAGGTTCTCAACTCTCAAGATCTCGTCACAGGAGGCGGCAAGTACAACGCAAAGGAAACGCAAAGGCAAGGGAACACACCCGCAAGGCAACCCTACGGCCAGATCCACGATCTAGGCCCTGGATCCCCTTAGGCTCGAATATTCGCTTAGGTTCCAGAACAAAAGTACAGACGCAGAGTGAAGCTTTTACCACTGCTGCTCCACCCCATCCCCACGTCTCGCGAAGACACTCAAGCTTCACCACTTGAGCTCTTCGGAAGTACCGAGAGAGCAAGATCCCGCCCTACCGACGGGTACACAAGGTGAGGAAAGTTCAGCAGAACACGGATCATCGGGAGACCCCCTCCGTTAGTCGGTGTCCGGGCGCAGTTGGTAAGTTGGATCTGGCAATCTCGCAGATTTTGCTGATCCCGCTACACCACAATGGTGCGCGTGCCCGGATCTTTTGGCGACTCGGGATTTCACCGTGAGTCCCAAGAAGATACTCAAGTGAAGATTGAGCCAGGGGAAGAGGCGTCGTCGGAGGTCGGATCGACGAAGACGCTGCTGAATGAAACAAGATCCGCGGATCGATGGAGTTTTGGGAGGAGCTCTGTCGACGGAAGAGAGGTGGACTCGGATCCGGATCTAGAAGAGAAACCTCTCTATCCTCCCCAGGTCCCCTCGGGGACCCCTGCGGATCTTGACTTGCGTCAAGATCCGCTAACAAAACAAGGGAAAGTGAAGGCGAAACGGTATGCATTTGCAGATTCACCGGTTAAGCCAACTCCGTACCTAAATCCAAGCCCGCTAGTCGAAAAGACGAGAAAGAAAACGAACATGAGTAAAACTACGCGGAAGATGCAAGCTCCGGACTCGGAAGAAGGCAAAGCTGGATCCAGTTCAAGCTGGTCCGACAAGGATCTCAAGTTTGTTTAATCGCCACCAAGCTTTACGCGACTTTCTGTATCCAGTTCCGGTCATGCGGATCCTGAATCCACGACAGATCGAAGATCCAAGGGAACCGGTGAGAGCATCAACGAAAAGGACGAACACGTTGGTGACAGTCAAGGATCTATTACGTTTGCTTTCAGATTCAGGCATCGTAGCCGGTGCGCTCGATGCAGAGGATATCTTCGAGCTAGACTTGGATCTCATAGTATCAGCCACGCGGGACCTCTTTGTCAGAGTCAAGTCCATCATCGGAGAAAGGTCGCACACTATGGATCCAGTGTCATCGCCGAGGATCAGCCAAGCTGCGTCCTCGAACTACGAATCCACGGCGGAGGATGTGGAGGATGGGTCAGATACGTCGTCAGAGCCGCGACGCATGGCTTTGGGTCTCTTTGGGGCGTCCATGCTGGAAGCGCGGGCGAGAATTCGGGGACAGGAAGCGCCGTCGAGTGTGAAGGCTCGGGATCCAGGACGCCATACCCGTGATCTGATACCATCCAACCAGAATCGAGCCAGATCCAGGAAGCCGCCAGCTGGATTATCGTCGGATCGGGTTCAAGATAATCGTCTCACGAATCCCTCACGGCGGTAGGCCAGACTTCAGCTACCGTGTCCTCCGACACCTCATCAGGCACATTACAACGGCACTTCGAAGCTGCAATGGGTCGTTTCCTAGCCGAACAAGGTAAGATAATGCTCAGTCCACAAACGCAAGTGTCCCACGACCATGGAGCACGAGACATCGAAATGGAGTCGGTAGAGGGAGACAACTCCCACGATGAGTTCAATCCAGGTGATCTGGATGTCCCATCCCCCTCGCCAGCGGCGGTGGCAACTGCCGCAGCCGGGGTGGATGGATCGTCCATGATCCAGAGGGTACGGATCTCAGCCATATCGGATCTGTGTTTGACCTTTGCGGATCTGCTAGCGGGGCCAGCCAGGAACTGGCATCGGTAGCTGGGCAGATCCACCAGGAACAAGTGGCCAGATTTGCTGCGCTGTTTATAAACCCAGTACTGTGGATTGGAGGTGTCGGTGGCACGACAATACTACCACGCTCGCCGCAGGTCGGATGAATCCCCGCTGGAATATCTGCATCGGCTAAATGTGGCCGGTCTACGGGCAAGTTGAAGATCAAGGATGGGGGATCCAAGGTACTGCGGGAACACGTGGAACATTTCATCGAGACGTTGGGAGATGTGGATCTGGCCGACAGGCTGACCCTGTTACGTCTTCCAGACGCAGATGAGCTTGAAGAAGTGCTGCGGGCTGTGGATCGCACGAAACACCGCCATAAGAAGACGGCGGTCGGATCCGGCAAGTATCGCCACAAAGCTCCGACACCCACGGCCCCAGCTCGACACGTCCACCAAGTCAAGGCGCCCGACTCAGGAACTGAATCGGGATCCAATGGTTCGGACTCCGACCCAGAGGATAACCGCCGAGTCTGTCTCACTGCACCCAACGATCGTACAGCGAGGACCGAAGACAACTCCCGCACTGGCAATACCGCACCCGGGGACCATGGGATGTACAGATCCCGAGATCTCATGAACGGGACAGGACAAATCAGGTGCTCGCAGTGTGGACCCCGGAATCACACAGAGTCTGGATGTTGGAAACATTTGGTTTGTGAGAAGTGTGGCAAGAAGGGTCATCCCGGGGATCATTGCTTCTACGTGTGTCGCGGTTGTTGCGAGATTCACGACGTCGGCAAGTACCCGATGGAGGAGTTCTACAACCAGATCCGCCAATGGTTTGATCCAGCCAAGCACAGAGGGATGTTGCCAGAAGTGGCCGAGAAGATGTTAAACTAGGACGCTCGCCGGTTTTGAATCCGGTACGAGCCGAGCGTTCTAGATATTGCATTTATGCATTTGTGAACAAGACATCGCTAGATCCAGGTAGCAGGTCCCTAGATCCAGTCAATAATACACGTGATCTACATGAAGTGTCAGTTGCCAAGGTTTCTAGTTTGCGCCAAGTGGATGAATTTGCCAGATCCGAAGTCTCTTTAACCCTGGATCTACAAAGGGGAGAGGCTCGTGGTTATTGGGAGAAGCGCCAACATGGCCAATGGTTTGAGCCTACCAAGGGTGAGGTCACTGCAGATCCACTCAAAGTTTGTCAGGTCACTGGATCTCGTGGATCTGAGGATGTTGGATCCATGGGATCTGCTAACAGGGGAGTCCCGTGGATACTGGGAAGTTCCATACTCTAGGAAAGTGGTTTAGACAAGCCAAGGTGGGGGGCAAGATCAACAATGAAAAAGCAATCCTACTCCTAGATAGTGGTGCCGAGATGTCTATACTAGATACCGCCTCTGCTCGTAAGGTTGGGTGCCAAGTGGATGGGAGTCGGATCCAAGATTGTGTTGGGATTGATGAAGACGTGTACCGTACGAATGGGAGAACGCGGATCAAGATCACGCTGGCAGGTTGTTTGGTATAGTGGTTCGATATTTGGGTTGGAGATCTCGCTGGTCAAGACGCCATCCTCAGGATAGATTTCATGGTACCAGCCGGAGTAAGGTTGGATCTGGCGGATGGAAAGAATATGGCGTACGAGGCGACTACCGAGATCGAATTCCCCGCGGAGGTGGAGCTCCCGGCGGAACCAACTGGCCCCTTGGTGAATCGGCCTTCATACCCAACCCCGCGAAAGATCCTAAAGAGGGATCGTCGGATTAGGATCCAAGTGGTAGAGATTAAATCCAAGCCCGCTGGTGATGTCCAGAGCCGGTCCCTAGATAACCAGGGTCGGTGGATGGGGGATCGCAGAGGATTGAAGTCGGCTCGCTGGATCCTGCTGACTCACATTTGGATCCGAACTTTCCATTGGACAGAGTGCCTGGATCCTTATCGAGCGTGGCAACACTGGCTAAGCAGAAGCCGTTGTCTGTAAACTCACCAGAAGATCAAGTCGATCCAAAAGGTAGTTTCCCCGGTACCACGATACCAATCTCATGAAGACGGAAGGAATGATGGGAGAGGGGGAGTCGCGGTGCTTGGACCCAGTAGTGGATCCGACAAAGACTGAAGATGAACAAGTCTGCTACCATGAAGGCGGGGATCTACACGCCGAAGATCTCGGAGAAGGTATGGCGGTGATCCCGGAGATACCACTGAGCACAGAAGAGGTCACGATTGATGATATCCAAGTGGATCCGGGGGCGAACGAACCCGCGGAAGTGGATCGGCTACGTCAGAAGATCTGGGAAAGCCGACATCTACTAATTAGCAAAGGGAATGCATTACCGCCCGCTACCCGCGGAGTCAAATGCGACATCGATGTCGGTGACGCGAAGCCGATCGCTCAAAGGGTGCGGAAGGTGGCAC
Organism: Phytophthora infestans T30-4; assembly: GCF_000142945.1. Taxonomy (NCBI): domain Eukaryota; phylum Oomycota; class Peronosporomycetes; order Peronosporales; family Peronosporaceae; genus Phytophthora; species Phytophthora infestans. The sequence continues at coordinate 180,488 of NW_003303650.1, read as the reverse complement.
TTCAGTTCCAAGAAAAACTGTCGGATCTGATCAAGGGTTTGCTGCAAGCCAAAATCACCAGTTTCCCGACGTCCCCGTGGGCATCTCCTGTGGTAATCATTGTTAAGAAGAACGGAGTGGATATACGTCTGTGTATTGATTACCGGATGGTTAACGGCCTGACCAGACTGATGGTGTATCCGATGCCTCTGATCAATGAGCTATTGGAAGATTTGGGTAAAGTACTCTGGTACTGTTCTCTAGATACGACAAGTGGGTTTTGGGTGGTGACTATGACGGATCGAGCTCGCGCAATATCCGCATTCATCACACCATATGGACTGTTCGAATAGAGCCGGATGCCGTTTCGATTGAAAAAAATGCACCCCAGATCTATCATCGCCTGATCGACAATGCCCTCTACGGATTTACCCGAATACCGGAACCCGAAAGGGGTGGATCCGGGGAAGGTGTGGTGTAGTAGAACACACAAATACCGTCAGATGTGGATTCCTTACACAAACCACAACGAATCGCCGAGTTAGGTCGGCGGTTGTATGGCCTGCGCAGAGCGTGGCCCCCTCGCGGTTCGGCTTTTCCGGGACAGACGAGTAGCTTGCTTCCACTCGGTTTCGACCAACCAAGTCAGAGCACTTCCGAGGCTCCGCTGAGTTTGGTTCGACTGAGCTCGTTCACAACCCTGTGCCCTCCACCAAAGGATGGACGACGGCGCGCGAGCGCTTTTACAGGTCACCGAGCGCAGAGGCTGCTCAGCTAGAAGTGTTACGGCACCCGGGCTTTCCGACGTACCGGCCCACTATTTTCGCGGGGCTTTCTTTCGCGCGTAGCGAGACTTTGTCCTACCCGGACCGACCTAATCTCTTGGCGCTACCAGTCAATACCCTACAAGCTATGCCTCTCGAGTTTTGACGGCAGGCATAATCCAGCCATATGCAGGGACTTACCGGAAAAGTGTACACGTGTCTTGGACTAGGGAAATTCTCCTCCGTTATCTTCTGGGAGCCTTTTCGGCTCCCCTTTTTAATCCTATGCTTCTCATACAAATATCTAGTGAAAAGTAGTCTTTTCGAATCTCTACCGACCCTCCCGCTGGGTTCAGGCGACCGTTGAGCTCAGCGGCTATCCGGATGGCATCATCCGGACAGATCGCTGAGTGCTTACCGTAATCCTTTGCTCCTAAGATCTGGGTTATCAGACCGAGCCGATTTTTTATCTAAAGTAGGTTGGCGTATGGTCGATTCCGGAAATCCCTACACCACAACTGCCCCGGTTATGATACGAGCCGACTGGTGAGTGAATTAATCCTTCATTTGGTTCTGCCACCGTTGGTCCATACTCGGCTGATGACGTCTCGCGGCTCTCCACCACCTTCTTCGGTACGTTTGCTGCTTCCGCTGTCGCCCACTTGGCAGCTCCTTACTCCTCGCATGTTACGCAAACACAATTCGCGGCGCCATCCGTCTCTTCGTCGAGGTGAAGGCGCGCTAGCTGAGTCGATTCCTCGACCCGTCGGTACTCGTGGGGTCAGCGACCAGCATGAAGCTGGGTTGGTCGACCTGACAACTTCCCATGAGTCTGACGCGGAGTCGGCGGAGTCTTCTCGCGCGCGCCCGACTGGTCCACCGAGCTTGTCGGGCGACACCACTTCGGGCGTCAACAGCCTGTCAAGCTCGGCTGCTCCAGTGAGTCTTGACTCCCTCATGACCAGGGTTACTGAGCAGGGATACGAGTGTCGAGAAGAATTGACCTTATTGGCGAGGCTCATGGACTATGGATTCACTTGTTCCCGTGCAGCGGCGAGCGACCCTGCAGGCTTCTTCCGCGGGGGAACTGTTGGACATCTTGAAAGGCAACTACGCCGCTCTTGATTATTCCCAGGTCATTGGTGATCTCAGGGCCGACAATCAAGCTGTTCAAGAAGAGAACCGCGCGTTGACTCGGCAATTAGACACTCTTTCCCTCAGCAATGTTGACTTGTCCACTCAGCTCTCATCGGCACGACAACAGGTGTCTCGATTGGAGGCTGCTGCCACGCAGTCTGCTAATCTCCTTGCTTCACTGCGAAAAGCTGTAGCCCTGAGTGAAGCGAAACTTGCTCGGGCTATCAAAGCTGAGCAAGGCAAGGTTAGGCTGCGCTGAGTCAGGCCCAGCTCCATCATCAGCAAGTCTTGGATCGAGACGCTGAGATCGCAGTCCTCCTTCGATCTATCTCCGAGAGGGATGCGGCGTTTGTTACTCTCCAAGGCATTTCTTCTAAGCATTTCGAGCAGCTGCAGGAATCAGTGCAGCTGTACAGCTCAACCGGCACTCAACCCTTGCGGCACGCTCAGTTGGTGATCGCTGAGCAGCGGTCAGTGATCTTGCGGCAGAAGCGGCTCATTGGTCGGAACGGTACCATCCCGATGCACGACCCTCACATGGCTGCTGCTGCTGCTGGCGCCGGTTTGGAGGTTCCTGGACTTGATCCGTCCGACCTTCGTCTTAATGCCCGGCTGTGTCGCGTCTTGGCGTCTCGCTTCCCTGAAGTTCTTCACGTTCCAGCTGGCGAAACTCGGCAGCTGGAGTTGATCGTCCATCCTCGCCAAGACGTCTCAGTGACTGGTTCTGCTGCTGGTCGACCTGATGGTCCTAATGTAGCACCTCCAGCGGGTCCGGCTTCTTCTGCGACCCCTTCGGCGGACTCGGCTGCGACTCCTGTCAGCTCAGCGACGGCTGCGAGTCAACCCGAGCCGACCCTCGCCCAGCTTCATCGTACTCCGTTGGCGGACTTGACGTCGACGCAGCGGCTTTTGGCGTTTTGCCAATCCTAAGTCTCCAAGTTCTGCAGGTCCTCGTCACCGTTCGCCGGCGCCGCATCCGCCTCAGCCGTACGCTTGTCCACTTCCCAGGGAGGAGGGACACGAGGCTGTCAGTGCCCTTTTGCGTTCGACTTCTCCTCAAGCCACCGTGTCCGATGGAGGGAAACCCCGCTTTGGTAAATCTCGTCGTCGGACTCGGCGGAAAAAGGTTCGTCACCTTCAGTTGAGTTCTGCTACACAGCCAGCTGTCTCTGCTCACTCTGAAGACAACGATGAAGCTTCGAGCAAAGCTGAATACGAGTTTGAGATGTCTGATCCTGCCGACAACACCGTTCCTGCGTTTGATTCGACGACTTCGGTGGGTTCTTTGTCGACGTCCTCAGTCGCGGCTTCCCAACCATCGTTGGTGTCTTCTTCTGACGTCATGACTTCACTACCAGTCCCGGCTACGAGCGTTTGTGCCCCAAGCTCGACTTCGTCTAGCTCCGCTGAGTTGCCCCAGTCAAGCGTGCCACTCAACGTCGTATCAACGGAGGCTGGGCACTCCCGGTCGTTGCCTGGTCCTCGATCTTCTCGCGTCTTTCCCTCTCGAGGTATTAGTGTATCCACTACACCGACTGACCTAGTGACTCCGGCCGTGAGTGTCCTCAGACCGTCTCTCCCTGCGAGCTCGGCGGTGTTGACGTCCCCATCTGGGCGTTCATCCGGAGATCTGCTGCGACAACTCGCACCGTGACTGCTCAGCTGCTTGATGACCTCGACGCATCTGACGACGAGGTCTTAGGGCCTGGCGACGGTTCTGCACCGTCCGCCGGCTCGACGAATCTTACCGCTGGGTCGCTCTCGGATCCCATTTCTTTATCCGACATCTCGGCGGGTAGTCCTTCCGGTTCCGACTCGGCGGCCGAAGATGCTCGTCGTTCTGCCAAGGCGAGAAGCCTTCATCCGGCAATCTTCGGCTCTGACGATGAGATGAGTGATGATTCCTTACCGCCGAGAAATCGCCACTCCTCGCGACATTCATCGATGGATTCTGGTGACGGGACGACTTCTACCTCTGCGTCGGCTTCGGGGAAGCAACAGCGTCGCAAGCGTCGTGCCTCGTCGAGTCCTACCGGTCACCGGTCGAAGCGGTCCAAGAACCTCAAGAAGCACAAGAAGCATCACAAGAAGCACCGGCACCACAAGCATCAGCAGCCTGCGTCAACTCCTGATCCGGCTCCTGCCCAATCTCTTTCGGTTGATCCTTCGCCAAGTATGCTCCCGGTAGCGTTGGTTCCCTCTCGGCCGAGTTCGACTGCATCATGGCCAGCTTCGGTCACTCTGTCAAGCGCTCTTACACTCCCGCTGGCGACGCTACGGACCCGGGCCTCGCAAGCAGTTTCCAAGGATTGTCGCTTCACTCTTCACATGGCTCAACTCCGCGAGGTACCATTTATGCATTTCGGCTCAGCCCGTTGTTGGAATGCGTTATTGGATACACTGAGCGGAGGGATGCAGCTGGAGCTCATAGGCGGTAAGGGTCGCGTGACACCCACGCCGTGTTCTCTTGACGGCATACGAGCTTTCATGGCCGTTTTTGATCCGAGCCATCCTTGTCAGCGTCTTCGGCGAATGCTCCCTGAGCGTCCTTTCTTCTTTTCTCCGTCGGTACTGGAGGAAGCTCGGCGGTGCTTGGCTTCTCAGACCCGACCTCGAACTTTGATGCAAGTTCTTGGAGATATGTGGGTGAAGCTTCGTGGCGACAGTCCTTTGGACTCGGCGGGGAGGCCCATCAAGACAGATGGCGAAATGACCAGTTATTTTGTTGCTCTCTATGAGCGTCGTCATTGGATCGTCGAGTCAAGTGTGTTATTGGGTCTCCATCCTGACGTCAACCCGGCTGCCACGCCCGCTCAGCTTGCTGATGTGTATGAGCTGTGGCTGGTGTACAAGCGCGAGCGCAAACGCCGTAGTGATACCCTACGATCCTTGGTTGTCGCTGTTTACGACCAGCTCTACTCGGCGGTCACTCAGAAGCTCGGCGATGGACCTGCTCCTCTTGTGGACGCAGAGGTTTATTTTAACCTTCGTGGGTTCCATCCGGGAGAGACTGGGTCCAATGTGCTCACGATGTGGATCTAGCCGAGCCCTGGCGAGCTTGGTGGCTAACTGACCCGGCGGCTCACCCGTATAACACATGCTTCCGCGCTCGGAACGTGGACTTCTTGGTTTTCCCTCCGCGCGGTATGGATCCTCAGGTTGTTGACGACGCGATTGAAGAAGACTTCGATATTGCCGAACAAGCGTCTCCTGCCTATGCCCCGGGTGCTCCAACTCGGCTGAATCGTCAAGGCATCCACATCTTCACTGGGTCTTCAATCGGTGAGCTCGGCTGATGACGACTCGGCGGACGATGGGTTGGGCTCTCCCAATCTCCGTCTCCGAGTATGTCTCTGTTCGGCACCCCACTCCCCAGTGGAACGGATCCGCCCCAACCCACTTCAGCCGAGTCGGGTCCTGAGGCACCTGGTTCGGCGTCAGCTTCGTTGGCTAGCTCGGCGATGATACTTCTTGCCACGGCTGCGAATGTGGCATCTCCTTCCGCAGTTTCCCAAGGGATGACGTCTGCTACGACGCCACGCCCCCAATCGTCGAGTCCGCTGAGCTCTTCCCAGCTGTCTCCGTCGGGTTCAACTCACTTGGAGTCCGGATCGCCAACTTTTTAGTTTTCTTCTTTTGACTGGGCGTCTAGTAGGTATCGTTCAGGACTTCATTTCGTAATTATTCAGTATATGTAGTTTCGACACAGTCGCATTCCATCTCAACTCGGCCTGTGTCGCCCGTTGAGCTGGTGTAACCTTTAGAGCAATAACTGTATATCCTCATCTGCAACTTGCACCATTTGCAGACGGGTTTCACGCTTCTTCTGTCGTAGATAGTCAAAGAGGAGACCTCTACATGACCAATTCGACAGCAATTCCGAAGTAGACTCATCGTAGCCGACCCACTTAACTTTAAACTTCCGTTGTGACCGGGACGTACTCGTGGATAATGGTAGCTTGTCGTCGAGGATTGCTTCGACTTCATATTGGTTCATACTTGCGTCTGGATCCCAGCTATCGTCAGGTAGTAATTCTTCGTCAAAGTCAAATCGCTGAGTCTCTTCGAGGTCGGCGATTAGCCTCGTCTTGGGTCTTCCGCCGAGTTCGGTGACTGAATTCAAACATGATACATGGACCACTGGGTAGAACCTATATCCGCTCTTGTCGGGTAACTCCAATTCATAGGCAAATTCTTCCACCTTCTTCTTTACCCTGAATGGTCTATGCCATCGATGTGCTAACTTCTTAGTCAGGCCCGACTTGACTCGCTCCATAAACAACCAGACTTGGTCTCCTTCTTTGAACAAGGATTCGGTGGATTCATCACCTGGTTCTGCAACTCCGTCTTCGTCATCCGCTGTGTTGGGAATGGATCTTTTCTCCTTCTTGCTCAGTCCTTCGTGGTGCTCTCGAGCTCGTCGTGCCTTCTCTCGCACTTGGAACTCAGCTGCTAGTCGAAGCGCTACTTCTCGTTGTCTGTTCGCTTCTCGGCGCCACTCGACCGCATCCGCCGAGTTGGCTGAGCGTCCCTGTTCACGTCGTATTGAGCTCGTCATAGCCTTGAGTGTAGACTTGGCGTCCCAGCCATGTACCAGATAGAAAGGGGTTTCTCGGCGAGTCGAGTTGTTGATAGCGTGTACCATCTTCTCGGCGATGTCATCCCAGTCGGCCTGAAGCGGGTCTTCCACGTAGACCCGTATAGCCTGAACCATTGTCTTGACTGACCTCTCTTGTTGACCGTTGGCTTGTGGTCGGTAACTCAGCGTAGCCCTTCGTCTCGACTGCATCATCTCGGAGAACTTTTGGAATACTTCACTCATAAACCTTGGATCGCGGTCGTGCCGAATCAGAGACGGAGCCCCAAACTGCCTGAAGACGCATTCTTCAAACACCTTGGCCACTTCGAGTGCCCCGGTGTCATTCATAGCCTTGGCGATAACAAACCCCGTAAAGTGGCCCTGGAACAACAGTAGTGCAGTATTGCCTCACTGGGTTCGAGGTAGGGGAATCACGAAATCCATTGACACGACCTGGAATGGACGGTCTGACACCACATTTCCCGGTGAGTAACCTCTCAACTGTGGCTTGCTCTTACTGGTACTGTAGTCCTCGCAGGCTCCAACATGTTTAACCACGTCGGAGTAAAGACCAATCCAGTAGTAGTCGGCTTTGACTCGGTGATAAGTTCTGACGATGCCTTGATGACCCCCTTCGATCGAGTTGTGACAGTTATGAAGTATATCGTCAACCATAGTTGACGGAATCACCAATCTCAATGAGAGGTTCGGTTCGCCGAGCTCGCCTTGTCGGCGCGTCTCATCTCGGCGGTATAACAGGCTGTCTTCGCTGAGTACAAAGACTTCTGCAACTTTGCCGACATTCTGAGCTCGACGGTGTGTAAGGTCTCAAATTCACCTCTTAGGTACGTCTTCAGATCGGCCCACCTGAGTTCTTCGTCTGTGCCTTCGCGATTCGTCGTCTCGCTCAGATGTACTGTCACTGATCCATGACGTGCATCTGAGCGTCTGGCTGACTCATCTGTGATCTGTTCACATCGGGTCGTGCGTAGTCCGCGAGTCGACGCTGTACGGGTACTGGGGGAACCACAGGGTACGAGATACCGAGTTACACTTCAGTACTATTGGAGAGGTAAACAGCTTCTCAGTACGTTGGCCGAAAGCCACACGTTATACATTTGATTAGGTTTAACTATGCTAGATAGTTAAAGAGATACATTTACCCCTAGGCGGCTTGGCCGCAATAATAGTACATAAAACACTTCTGGTTTTGAAGCATAAAAGTTAAGGTGTTAACTTTGAGCCCTGGTCTTGGGCTGTAAGTGTCCTTTATATAAGGAACTTAGTATCACTGACTCTTTGAGTCGAACGTCTTCCTCTGACGCTAAAGCTACGGCAGCCCCGCTGCACTTGGTAGCACTTGTAGTCAACCCCGCTCCTGAGTCGGTTGACTATATCCTCTGCGAGGATGGAACACCCCGTGTTCGCGAATTTGCCCCCGGCGCAGCAGGGACGCGCTTACTAAGCTTATGTCCTGCTCTGGCCCGAGGGCGTGGCTCATCTTGCATCGCAGGGTCCAGAGGCGGTCACTGCCAGGCTGGAATCGTTCTCCCGCTACGAGAACGCGCTCTTGGAGCATGTCCAAGAGAAGATGAGCGCCGCAACGGCGGCGGCGTCGATGACGCGTGAAGAGTCTATGAGACTGAAACCGCTCATGGTGAGCGTAAAAACCTTCGAGGAGAAGGATGGAGAGAATCTCCTTCTCTGGACCCGTGAGGTCGAGATGGCCATGAGATCGCCCTGCTCCAGTCTGAGCATCAGCGCGTGGCGCTGGCTATCTCCAGGCTTGGAGGTCGCGCCCGCGAATGGGCACTAACGTGCGGCACGTCTGTTGACGCTGCATTTCCCACTTGGGATCAGCTGAAGCAACAGCTTTCGCGCGTGTTCGCGCCGCCTAATCAGGCGTACCGTATCCGGTCGAAGCTCCTTGCTACCCGCCAGGATAAGAAGGAGTTATTGGACTATGTCCAAGAGTTGAGAACTCTTATCGCCGGAATGGCGGCGGACCCTCTTCCAGAACTGGTCAGCGTGACCGTGTTCATGGAGGGACTTCGTGTGAGCGCAGCTCGAACGGAAGTGTTCCGTGTACACCCTAACGCTTTCGAAGAGGCGGTGAATGTGGCATTAAATGCCGAGCACAACTTCAGGTCGGCTCGATCTGGTTGGAGCGCTAGTAGCGCAAGCTCTTCGAGCGGTCCAGAGCCGATGGACCTCAGCTATGCTGAAGATGAAGAAGTGGAGTTTCTTGCTGCGGAGCAGCGTGCCGGCATCCGCCGATGCTTTGTGTGCAATAGCACTAAGCACTTGAGGGCATATTGCCCTCTGCGCAAGAAGCGCGTGGCTCCGGCGAGCCAACCCTCCGGGTCATCGCCGGGAAACGGCATTTCCCAGTAGGCGCGGGGCGGCCTACTGGGGAAGAACTGAGTTCTGTTGTACCTCGAAGAGGTAGAGGGCAACGGGGCTCAGCCCCGAAGAGAGCTGAGCTCTCTTACGCGAAGAGTGTGTGCAAGCCGGGCTTGCTGGTCGTTCAAGCGAACGTGAAGGGCTTTGCAAAGCCATGGAGAGTCTTGATTGACTCGGGAGCCTCGGGCAACTACGCCCGTCGCTCCACCCTAGAAGGGAGTCAGCTGTATGCTGAGGCACTGGAAGTGCCAACGAGAGATACGATCTCTGTCCGTCTCGCGACGGGGACACTGGTGACTGTGTCGAAGGTCTCTGTCGACCTTGGAGTGAAGTTTGAGAACTTCGATAGCGTGGAACGCTGTTTGGTCTTAGACCTGGATGCGAGGTATGACCTCATCCTTGGCATGGCATGGCTGGAACGTCATGAGCCATGGATCGACTGGAAGTCGAAAACGCTGGGTGCGTCGCACCCTGCTCCTAGTGGAGCTTTGGTGAGTCATGAACCCACCTCTGCTAGGAAGCAGAAGCGCTTTTGGCGCGAGCACGAGGCCGAGGCTGCCGTAGTGCTGGACATTGGTATGTCCGAAATTGTTATCAACGAGGTTGCTGTTTGCCCTGAGGGCGTACGTGGTGCGGCACGTTATCCGCGGAGCGGTGCAGGTCAGGTCAATGACCAACTGCTGGGTCCTAATGAGGACGAGCGCGGAGTGGCGCGTAATCCACTGAGTGGTATGAATCTGGTCGATGACCTACCGCTGCGTGACCCGAGGGTCGCGGTCGACTGCGAGTCGAGGCATCATGGGCGTGGCCCAGGAGATGCAGGTGAAGTGACACCTAGTTCACTGTGTGAAGGTCAAGAACCTCTTGGCTTTCAGCCGAGTGTCTTGCGAGACACTGTATCCTCTTCGAGGAGTGATGGTGCTGCTGCACCCGGTGGTGGTGACGGAGATGTCGCCACACCGCCCTCATCCGGCCGGGCTCGGTCGCGGAGGGAGAGGAGAAGAAGACGCAGGGCGTCTGTGACGTCTTCGACGTCGGACGATGTGTCCAACGTGACGAGCGGTGATGCTCCACGTGATTGCTGTGAACAGCTGTATACACTCGTGAACGGAGTGACGGGGGAGGTAGAAGGCGATATCAGCCTTGATACTCTGCCCGCTGCAGATGCTCTGCTAGAGCTGGACGAGATGTCCATTGCCGAGTTCGGCGAAGCCTTAAAGGCAGGCGAGCTAGCCGAGGTGGTCTTGCTGGGACCTGAGGAGGAGTTGAACTCCTCATCCGTCGTGGACGACGCGGTCCTAGAGGACACCAAGAAGGCGCTGAGCGCAAGAAGTGGATCGGCGATCCTCAAAGATCCTTCGGATCCCTTCTACCCAGTGGTGAAGGAGTATGGAGATGTTGTCTCGAAAGACCCACCGACGGGTCTGCCTCCGGATCGAGGCGTGTGTCATGAGATTGACCTGGTTCCTGGAACCAAATACTGCGTAACAAGGCAATGGCCTTTGCCGAGAGAGCAGTGTGACGTCATTGACGCATTCTTCCGTGCGAAGCACGAGGCAGGGATGGTGCGCGAGAGTAAGTCTCCGCACTCGACCCCCACGTTCTGTGTCAGAAAGCCGAACGGCAAGTGGCGCATTGTTCATGCTTTTAACAAGCTAAATGCGGCCACTATCCCGGCGCAAACGCCGATTCCTCGCAAGGATGTTCTGCAGAACAACATGGTAGGCTGTACGTTGTACAGCGCGCTCGACTTGGTCGATGGTTACTACCAATTGCTCATGAGAGCGAGCGACATTCCGCTGACAGCGGTGAGTACTCCGAGCGGTATGCTCTGGGAGTGGCTGGTCATGCCCCAGGGGCTGTCGAACGCACCAGCAACGTTCAATCGTCTTGTGACGCAGTTGTTTAGGCCCCACCGGGCGTACGCTCAGACGTACTTTGACGATATATTCGTCCATAGTCGTGCCGAGCACGGAAAGTCAGACGTGGATAACCACATTGACCACTTGCGAGCGGTGCTCGAGTGCATGCGCACTAATAAGTTGTATGCCAACTTGGACAAGTGCGTCTTTGGCGCGGAGGAGATACCTTTCCTCGGGTGCTTCATTGGGAAGCGTGGCCTACGGGCAGATCCTGCCAAAGTCAAGGCCATCGTGGACTGGCCGGTTCCCAAGAACCAAAAAGACTTACGCAAGTGGCTAGGCTTAGCCAATTACTTGCACAAGTACAGCGCGAACTACGCGGAGATGGCTCGGCCATTATCAGATCTCCTTAAGAAGGACGCACCATGGTGCTGGAACGTCGAGCACGACGGAGCCTTTGAGGCTGTGAAGGAGAGCCTCCTCCAGGCTCCGATCCTTGCGCTACCGGACCCGGATAGTCCGTTTAGCGTCGTCTGTGACGCCTCCGATTTTGCAATCGGTTGTGCTTTACTACAAGCAGACGCCGAAGGGCGTGAACGCGTGATCGCGTTTGAGTCTCGCCAGCTCAAAGCTGCAGAGAATAACTATCCAGTTCATGACAAAGAGCTACTTGCAATGAAGTATGCTCTAGTCAAATTCAGGGTACACCTGCTAGGCTCTAAGCCTTTTGTGATCTTTACTGATCATGCGTCGTTACGCACTGCGACACAGTCGCCTCATCTCTCTCAGAGAATGGCAAGATGGCTTTCCTTCTTTGCCGAGTATAACTTCGAGGTGAAGTACAAGCCGGGGCGGCTTAATGTAGTGGCCGATGCGCTCTCGCGCAGGCCGGACTACGAGTTAGCTCATGTCACGACGGTGACGTCGTCAGTGCCTGACTTGATACGCGGAGCGTATACACAAGACGACATGTGCGTAGCGCTGCTACGGGCTCTGGGGAGCGAAGAGTTTAAAGACTCTGACAAGGAATTGTCTGGGCGCTTACGCGCGAGGCTGCATCGATACTCGCTCGATGGCGGCCTGCTGTACTACAGCACCGACTCTGAGGATAACCCTCGTGTAGTCGTTCCTCATGATGAGGATCTAAAGTATCGAATCCTCTATGAGGTTCATGATACGCCCGTGGGCGGGCACTTAGGTCGGGAGAAGACCTATGGCTCGGTGAGCTCGATGTACTGGTGGCCCAAAATGTATAAGTGGGTTGGCACCTATGTACGCACGTGTGAGACGTGTCAACGGACGAAGTCCGCGCCGAGCACGGCAGCGCCATTGGCGAGTTTGCCTGTCCCCAAGGGATGTTGGCAGTCCATGAGTATGGACTTTGTGTTTGGCCTTCCCAAGGACAAGGCAGGAAACACGGGTATTGTGGTCTTTGTAGACCGATTGAGCAAGATGGCTCATTTAGCGGCGGTGCCGGACACCATAGATGGTGAAGGTACAGCTTTGCTGTTTTTAGACCGAGTCTTTCGCCAACATGGCTTGCCTGAGGCAATTGTCTCGGATCGAGACCCGCGCTTCACCGCGAAGTTCTGGACGTCCCTCTTCAGAGTGCTTGGCACTCGTTTGGACATGTCCACAGCGGACCATCCGCAGACCGATGGTCAAACAGAACGCGTGAATCGCGTTGTGGAGGATATCCTCCGAAGCGTATGCGCTGAGGCGCCAAAACGCTGGAGCCAGATGCTCCCACTCGTTGAGTTCGCATTAAATAATGCAGTGCACGCCTCGACAGGCTACACTCCGTTCTATGTGAACGGCTTGGTTAACCCTCGCGTCCCACTGACGCCGCCACGCAGTGGCTCAGGGCTTGATGGGGGAGGGATAGCCGAGCGGCTAGCTGATGTCAGCCCTGTTGCGGTTCGCAAGCAAGTCAATGACTTTGTCTCTTTGAGACTAAGCGTAATGCGTCAGGTACGCGACGCTATGGCTGAAAGCCAAGACATGCAAAAAGAACATGCAGATGCCAAAGGCAGACGCAATGAAGAAAGGTTTGAGGTCGGGGACCAAGTTTTATTAAATGCAAAAAACTTACCTACATATGCAGTGTCTGCAGTCTTTAAGACAAAATTGAGACCACGGTTCATAGGACCGCTCAAGGTCGTGGCCAAGAAGGGCCTAGCGTATACGCTTAACCTTCCGAAGAAGATGCGCACGCATCCAGTCTTCTACGTTGGCTTACTCAAGCCGTATCAGGACCCTGCTCAGGTGAGCGCGGAGGCGTTGGCGCCAACGGTGGCTGGACCACGACAGGCTGCGCAGCAGCGGGAGGCCGAACCACGGCAGGCTGAGCGACAGCAGGTGGCGGGGCCACAAGACGCAACAGCAAGTCGATCTGACCTTGCAGCTGAGCGACTTGACGCTCAAGGTCCGCGACTCGGTTCTGAACCGACTGTGGTTGTTCAAACCAGTCCACGCGGTGGTTCGTCTCATCGAGACCATCTGCAAGGCGACTCAGAGAGTCAGTCGTATCATGGAGATACTGGTTCAGAGAACCCACACGCTGCTCCAGCGCGAACACGTCGCTGCGACTCGCGACGCGAGAGTCCAGCTGAGGCTCGGCCTCCTCCTGCTCTGCTCGACGAGCACGGCGAGCTCCACTTCCATGTGGAACGCCTGGTGGCGAGGCGCAGGCGCCAGGGTCGTACTCAGTACCTTGTGAAATGGAGGGGTTATCCTCACTCACAAAACTCTTGGGAGTTTGAGGTTGTCCTCCGGCAGGACTGCCCTGACGTCGTCGACGCTTTTGATCGGGCACACTCACTGCCCCGCCGCTACGGCGTACGACCGCGTCGTCAGGCGCCGAGCGCTTCCCGCCGCTAGAATGCGGGGATGACAGGTCGGTGGCTGGGCTCAAGCTCCGACCAGTGGCTGGAGCAGCCGGCTCATAGGAAAGAGCGGTGCTCGCAGCATGACCAAGAGGTGGTGACGCCTCGAGGTGATGGGGACGGGGTCCCAGTGTTCGTCGACGTGCTTTCGACTTAGCGAAGTCTAAGCGCAAACGTCTCTCAAGACGAATATCAGTTTCAGAGAACTTGCTCGAAGAGCATTGTAGGAGGGGAGCCGTCGAGCTCCCTCCACCCAGCTTCGGAATTGTGCTTCATAAGCACGCTGGGATTCCCCAGGGTTGAGAACAACCGGGATGGTTCGCATAGAGGGAACCGGTTGGCGGTTTAGCTGCATCTGCAGGCGCGCCTGATACTCCTGAGGAGTTGTGACTTGTGGAGTCAGAAATCGCTCTCGGAGCCGGTGCCGTTGCACTTGCTCATCAGCAGTCGAGGCCGCAGGCCCACACGTGTACGTGTTCAGCGGCTGCTGCGCCGCGAGGCGGGCCGCTTCGGCAGGGTTCCGCGGCTGGAAGCCGTAGTCACGGCGTGACGTTAGAACAAGTGGTCGGACCACAGGTCGGAACGACTGCGAGCGCTGCTCATTGGACAGCTGACGGCCTTGGGCCTCGTCCAGGTCATTCGTAATGACGTTGTGATCGTATCGATCTTCCTCGTCATACCGCGATGATAGCGGTGGCGCATCGCGCAGCGAGCGAATCGGATTCGAACGTTCAGAGAACGGATGCGGTGTCCGCAGGTCTCTTCTTGTTTGAGATTGCGCCGTTGAGCGGCTAGACCTCACAGAGGAAGCTGGGGAAGACGCGGCACCAGTGTGCGACCTCGGAGAGGTTGGGTTGGAGTGATCCTCACTACCCATGGGCTCGTCGTAATCGACTTCGCCCTCTTCGAGTTCCGAGAACAGAACATCGTTCCCTCTGGGCGGCGCCCGCGGCTCTGACGAGCTTTGAGCTTTGCTCTCTTCTTGTTGACGGCTCATGGAGCGTTGACCGTGGCGACGGCGATACTCTTGGTGGTACTGTGCCACCGAAAGAGACGAAGATGCTCTTGGAGCAGTTGCGGAGCGCAGTTGGGGGTCTGGGACCGACGAGGCAGGGGCGGCGCGACGCGCTGGAGACGTTGGGCCGTGGGCCGGAGTGGAAGTGCCAGGCATCAAGGATGCGAACGCGTTTGTGAGCTCGTGGAGCTGCAGAACGCAGAGGTGAGGTCTAGTGACCTCCGTCGTCTTGACAAGACGTGACCTCGCTGAGGAAAGCTCGAGAACGGTATGTTCTCATCTTAGTGAGGGAGAGTGTAACGGGGTTACATGGTGTGGAACACACAGGGGTACGAAGTACCCGGAGAGTTAACAAACTCTCAGTACATAAGTTGGAGAGTTAACAAGGTCTCTCAGTACGTTGGCTGAAAGCCACACGTTATGCATTTGATTAGGTTTAACTATGCTAGATAGTTAAAGAGATACATTTACCCCTAGGCGGCTTGGCCGCAATAATAGTAAATAAAACACTTCTGGTTTTGAAGCATAAAAGTTAAGGTATTAACTTTGAGCCCTGGTCTTGGGCTGTAAGTGTCCTTTGGATAAGGAACTTAGTATTAGTGACTCTTTGAGTCGAACGTCTTCCTCTGACGCTAAAGCTACGGCAGCCCCGCTGCAGACGCCCTGCTGACTTGTTCGAGTTCATCTCCGCTACTTTCAAACGCGGATTCTCCAGGTTTTGTTGATATGGCTTCATGATCCTGACTTCCTCCTCTTGTTCTAGCCGAGTCTTCATCAAGCTCATCCTCAAAGCGAACTCGGCGTACTCGGCTACGAGTGACTGCCGTGACAATCGGGGTTTCCGCTGGGTTGTCGATGGCGTACAGCTCTTCGGCTACTCGGTTTATCGTTCTCGGTTCTGCTTTCCTATCCGTCCCGAGAATTACTCGTCCGGCTTTTGCTTCGAGTGCTTCTGTAGCGAGAGAATCAGCCGCTGCGTTATAGTGTCGCGCTATGTGTCGATACCGGGCCGAGTTGAGTCGCTTCGTGAGATCCTTGTGTCGTGATAACTTCACTTGCAACGTCTCCTTCTTGCATTATATCACCCCCATGGATTGCTGGATTGCAAGCCGGGAGCCCTCATGATAACCAAGTCTATTATTCCTCGTTCAATCGCCGCCAAACCTCCATTGTTCATGCCGGTATACTCGGCGATGTTGACCGTGGTGGACGACAGGTACGCACTCGCAGCGATCTTAATGTCCCAATTCGGAAGGCGTCATAGGATCCACGAACAGCTTCCATACCCGACATAATTGGCTGTCTTCGCTGAGCCATCGAATGAAAGTACCAATTCCGCAAAGTCGGATGGTATTCGGGTATACAGAAGTTCCGGGTCCATTCTAGCTGTCGGTGAGTTCTTGGAGGGGGGCGCAAGGTGCTTCAAGGAATCGTCGAGCCCGATAAACGGGGTTATCGACGCTTGGAGCAACTGGGCGAAGTCTACATCTCGTTCACGTACTCGCTTCACCTTCAAATCGTAGGGCGACAGCATAACTGCGAAACTTACTGCGCGGCCGTACAACGACTTTGACTTAAACACCCGTTCCAGCGTTGAGAACGAGTGTAGACGTGTAGCGTCTTCCCCGCCAAGAGAGTGTAGCACACGTTCAGTAGTTGTAACCGCGCGACCACTTCTTTCTCAGCGGGATGATAGCCGATTTCATTCTCCTTTAGTACGCATCCGCAGAAGCGAACTGGGTGCAGCTTGTCGTTGTGCGACTGCATCATAGTACTGCTCAGTGCCCCGTTAATAGCGTACAACATTATGTGAACCTCTTTCGCCGAGTCGAAATGGCGCAGAATTGGAGCGTCCGCTACCCGGTTTTTGAGCTCGGCGAATGACGCTTTTGCTGACGTCAAGTCACCCCAGGACCAAAGTCCGTCTCCTTTAGTTGATAGAGTACCGCTCCACAAACAGCCAAGTTCTGGACGAATCGGCCGTAATAGATAAATGCACCGAGGAAGGCTTGCATCCACTTCTTTGATTTCTGGAAGGAGAGCTTGGCGATCGCGGCTATCTTCTTCGCATCAGCGCGTATGCCACTCGGCGTAATCTCGTGCGACAGGAAATCAACCTTAAGTTGGACAAAGATACTCTTGGTAAAGCTGATGCTAATCCAACCTTCTGTGAACCGGGCTAGTAGTCGGTCCAGTGCCTCCAAGCAGGCGTCAAACGTCTCCCCTCCAAAAAAATATTATCGACAAACGACCTCCGCTTGAACACTGGGATCAAATAAGACTGATCTAGTTCTTTATTAGCGAACATGTCACCGTCCGGTCCGTTGACTAGGTCTTGGACCGGATCGCAGTCAGCTTGTGATTGGTGGTCCGCTTCGAACTTCGTCAGCTGTCCTGGTGTTGAATCGCCGACTCCGCCGAGCTCGACTCGCCGAGTTCCCGACTCGGCTTCAGCAATAGCCATTCGCTCAGCAAACAACTGCCATCCTCCCTTTGGCTGAACGTATCCCCATAGAGCGTTGTCGATGAGTCGTTGGTAAATCATAGGCGCATTCTTCAATCCAAACGGCATTCGTAACCATTCAAAGTGTCCAAGTGCGCAGACGAACGCTGTGATTTGCCGAGCTCGGCGAGTCATCAAGACTGCCCAGAATCCGCTCGCAGCATCAAGCGAGCAAAACCACAGGTAACTCTCCAATTTGGTGAGCAGGTCATCGACTAGTGGCATGGCGTATTCCATCGGCGTCGTAATCGCATTAACTAGTTTATAGTCAATGCATAGCCGAATATCCACACCATTTTTCTTGAGCACTATCACCACTGGTGAGGCTCAAGGGCTGCCCGAGAATGATATCAACCCAGCTCGGAGCAGCCCCTTCAACAACTCGTACAGTTTGCTCAAGTGGCGGAGAGGTATCCGCCGAGCTCTCTGCTTGATAGGTTCGTGTCCTTGAACGTCGATGTCACACAGTGCTCCGTACGCTGGAGGCGGCAGTGTATTACGACTCGAAATCATTTTTCCTTCGTGCTTTTGTAGCTTTGCCACCAACCTAGCCGACTGTGCTGGCGTATGACTACTTGACCTGACGTTTGGAGCGCCATAGTCGACTTCTGTAGACTCAACTTCAGTGAGGTCGGGAAGGAAAGCCAACTCGTGAGCGTAGTCTGTCAACTCCAGATCTGTCCCATTCCGCTCAAAGATATCGGTCTTACTGTCGTCCACATCCTCCTCTTGCTCGGCTTCGGTCGCTGCGATAGCCAAGTAGTGTTGTCTTAGGGTTTCCGTTGGGTCTCTCGTCGAGTTGCATTCATCATCAGCAGCTTGTTCTAAACTGTAGCCAATCCCGCCGGGGTCGAACACCGTCGTCGCCGAGCTCGTTATTCCGATATCAGTTTCAGTACCTCTCGACTGTAATACCTCTGATAAATTATGGTTGTCGTCCACGGGAGGGCCCGTATCCGCTGAGTCCACTACGGTGGCCGATCTGACGTCTGCGTGTTCAAACTTGTCTCCGAGGTAGATGGTATCATCGTCGTGTCGTCTAACCACATCTGAACCGGTTTCAGCATCCATAGTCTCCAACGCTGAGTCCGCCGTAGCTGGATCGTTGTTAGGCTTAATTCCTTCATGTAGTAGTACCTTCCGACTATCACAGTATTAAGTCGCGTCATAGTGCTGGTCCGCCGCGTTCACCGAGACGGCAGAACTAACTTCCCTGAACGCAAACTCCTCTCCGGTATAGCTTACATCCTGGTGGTATGTTGTGACCACGTCCGAATCACTCTCAGCGTTTAGATCCACTGACGCCGAGTCCACCGCCGCCGAATGGATAATGCAGGCTTTTGGCGTACCCATCGCTGAGTTCACCACGTCTGCAGAACTTAACCCATCGACTCCACACTTGGTCGTGCTTCACCTTCATCACCGTGGCTACTTGTCTTCACCGTCCAGCCCAGTCCTTCACTGTTAGCCTCAACATCTCTTGAAAGTAATACCCCCAGGAATGTGCAGTCGTCACGCTAGGGCGCTGTACCGCTGAGTCTGCTGCGACGGCAGGACAGGTATCCACGCGTCCACACTCTTCAATCGTGTAGTCGGCAGTCTTATGACACGCTGGGACAGCCCCCAAGTCATTTCTTACGGCTGGATCTTCGAGCGCCGAGTTCGCCGTCACCACATGGCTAATCCCAGCACTTATAGTGGTCAGGGTGCTCATAGCTGAGCTCACCTCGCCCACAATACTTGGTCTAATGACTTCAAACTTGGCACGGTCGTCGATAATGGGTTGGTCGTCGCGTAGGTCCTGTTCCGAGCATTCTTCCAGGTCGCCTTCCGTTATAGCTGAGTCCTCAGTCGCCGATGCTTCTTCTTTCGTCCTTACTGCTCTTGTTCCATCAACCGCTGAGTTCGAGCTGGCGTCAGAAATGGCGCCATCGCCTTCATACTTGGACAGATGATAGGAGACATCTTGGCCATCGTGTAGCACCGGCGTACGATCCGCTCGGACGTCTTCCAGCTTGAACGCTGAGTTTATAGCCGGGTCACCCCTTGTCACCCCTGAAGTTGGTATGACGTCGGCGTTTTCGCGACGCCTCTGGTCTTCATCGGCTTCTGTATCCGCTTCGATCATTCCCCAGCGTTCGGCGCATGTTAACTCTGGTCCGCTCTCCACTGGATGGGGTCGTTTTTCCACCGCCGTCGGTTTTCGTCTTTCCACAGCTGGCGGCTGGTGTGACAACCAGTCCTCGTACAGTCGTTGTTCCTTCTGCAGCAAATCTCTGTCCATCGCTGACTCAAATATCAATATCTGCCAGTCACGGTATTTCGCCGAGTTCACGCGGACATATCCCTCATTGGATAGTACTCCGTGTGGTTGCCATTTTATCACATAAAAGTGAGGTGGACCCCAGACTGACTTAGGTCGTACATTTGTAATTCGTACATGGGTTGGTTTTTTTCGACGATTAAAAACAACCGTGGGAATCCAACCCTTCGTCCGTCGCACCCACAAGTCATGCATCGACTAACTGCGTTGCCGCCTGGGCAAAATCACAGTCATTCGACTTTCGATTGTTAACCCGTCTGGTGGCCCACATGGGACATTTGGCCCAAACCCGGTCTTTGTCGGCGCATTACTTGATCGGATGAGTGGGATCACCATCTCATCGAGTAGCTTGACCGCCGAGCTGTACAGATCCAGACGGATCCCAGCTGGGATCATGAAGTCAGTGTCGAGAATCAAATCGACTCCGGCATGATGAGGCATTATCCACACTTCAAACTCGTATGCCACTTCCCAGCCGAGTGTTACCTTCACGACTGCTCGTGACGTTGTCACCATTCTGTCTTTACTTACGCCTTGTATGTCGATCCGCTTATCTCGGCTGGCCACTCTTTTTAGACGCCGTTTCTTCGCAAAGTACTCACTAATCGCCGAGACATTTGCTCCGGTGTCCAACAGGATCTTGGCTCTTTGGTCGTTCACTGCCCCCAATACGAGAGCTCTCATTCTAACTCGGCGATCAAACGTCTGTGCTGACCACCATCCCAGCAGTTTTCCCGGAAGCAGCTTCATGATTCTGGTACGATGCACAGCCTGATCTGACTGCCGAGTTACACTTGCAATCGCTCGGTAGTTATCATTTAACTCACCGAGCTCACGTTCAATTCCGTCGATTTCACACATCCAATTGCCATCCCCGCTTCGTCCCTCGGGCCGTCCTGCTTCGCCTACGAAGGCAAACAAGAAGTTCGCCTCAACTGCAGGTTCAGCTGACTGTGGCAGCCCGGCATATTCCGACCCAGTCAGTGTTGGCGGGCCGCCGAGATTAAATTACTCGGCGTGTAAATGTTTTGCAGGTCTTCTGGCATTTGCGACTTGTCGACAGAGTTCTTCACGAACGCAGCCAGCTTCTCGTATTGACGAAACAGTTCGCACTGGCCGACTTCATGGACTTGTCTGCAGAATTTGCAGCGCCGCCGATTGTAGTGAGCCGAGTGCCCCGTTCTTCCACAAGCTGCACAAGGTCCACGCTGTGAGTTGTCGCGTGATGCATCTCCACGATTCAACTGTTCTCGTTGGTTGTACGGTCGCGGAGGTCGATTCGCCGAGTTCCCCCAACTTCGATTCGAGCCATTCTGGTCTCCCGCTGAGTTGTCTCGGCGGTCCGGAGTATTTCCCTTATCATTGGCAACACCGGCGTCTATGTAGTCATCGTCTTCCGCTAAGTCGTAACCTCCGGACTGGTCCTCATCATCCCATTCGTCTTAGGGGTTGTATGGACTCGGCGGGTTCTGATCGAGGGGAGTCCTTCCCCGTCAGAGTCTGCGTCAACGAAAGTGACTCGGCGATCGCGGTTGTCTTCTTTGCGACTGCGCTTCTCATCTCGACGTCCATCTCGGCGTTCATCTCGGCGGCTTGGATCCTTGCGCTTATCGTCTCGGCCTCGTGCAATCACGAGTCGGTCGCGTTGCTTCTTGCGCCTTTCACCGAGGATTCGACGATTGATTATCTGCTCCACCTTACTAATGTCTTCCAACTACAAGGGGTACATCAAGTCCATCACATCGTCATCTCCACAAAGCAGCAAGAAGTGCTCGACATGGTCAGCTGCGTCGACGCCACCTTTCTCGTACTGGATCTTGGCTGTCCGAGCATACCCATTAAGTCGGATCAGGAAGTCGCAGATCGGATCGTTGACTTTACGTCTCTTCGAGTAGTAGCGAGTGCGGGCGGATTGGTCAAACTGTGACCAATATTAATCCAGGAACGCCTCGCTGAGTAGTTTCCCGCGTCGCTGAGACTTCTTTGGCAGCTGCCTATACCAACCCTTCGCCGCGCGTCCCAAGCATACTGAGAAGGGTTCGCACCAGGCATTTTGGGGTATCCTTGTGCTCTTCATCTCGTAGATGAAACGCTTGAGCCACTGGAGCGATGCGTCAGAGCGGTAGCGTTTCCCTTCGAACTCAGCGATTTTGTCGAGTGAGGCGTGGGCTCGGACTTCTAGGTACTGAGTCGAGTCTTCTTCTGCCGCGTCGAAGCTCAAGTTTCGGATGTAGTCCTTCACAGTTCTTCACGGTTTCTTCTCACATCGAAGGCGTCATCGTCCTCCTCGTCCTCCTCGTAAGCCTTAGCTTCGTCTGCAGCGTCGCACAGTTCATGGTAGCGACCTGCATTCCACTGTCCATGACTCGGTGCTTGCTGAGTCAGGTTGATCTTTACCGGAGTCAGCATGTGGGAGTCTTCGAAGTATAGATTGCCTTGCGTAGTGCAAAACCCGTCACGTCTCTTCGTCTCTGGGGCCTTCGGCAAAGGAATGTTGCTTGGGTCTTCGCCGAGTACTTTGAGCCCGGCTACTCGGCTGTACACCTGCTTCGTTCCACCAGGGGCCTTCTCCAATCCAATCTCCACTTTCAACTTATTCTTCCATTGCCAGAGCTCCGCTCCGCCGCGGGTCAGACTCCAGTCGGACAGGATGAGGCTGTTTGGTCGGTTGTTGCACCGATAGCCCATCGTCTTCAGCAGCAACAACAACACAGTTTCTTCCACCAACTGTTGATGTTGGCTGCACGCACCGGTTGAGTAAGTTCGGGACCGAACATCGGCCACTTCGCTTGCGCCATCGCCACAGGCGCGAACATCATCATCCACTCCGATCTCGTTCTCATCTCTTCGCCAAGTCGAGCCAACCCTTTAAGCAACGCCATGATCTTTTTCATCTTATTCATTGTCCGCACCTTCGTCGAGCTCGGCGGATAAGTTGCGCTCGACAGGACGTGGGGCTCCCATGCGTCCCACCTGCAGCGTCAACTCTTTCGCCTCTCCAAGTAGCTCGGCGGTAGTCTTCGTTTCTCCGAGCTCAGCGGTCTCGACCTCTCTTCATACTCTCCTTCACCTGCATCTCCGTTCTCGCTCTCCATCCTCGTCGAACTGGACGGTTCGTCCCACCTCCATCGTCATGGCGATGAGTCGTTGATCCGCCGGGTCCGACCCCGCGAGAGGCGATCCTCCAGCCGTCGCTGTCCTTCCGTCGCTCGGAGCTGCTGATCCCTTGACCATCTTCACTCTTCTCTTTCTCTTCTCTTCCTCATAACTTGGTTAGCTGGCACCTACAAAAACAAGCACACACTCATGTTCCCGGGTCGCGGCACCAGTTGTGGTGTAGTAGAACACACAAATACCGTCAGATGTGGATTCCTTACACAAACCACAACGTATCGTCGAGTTAGGTCGGCGGTTGTATGGCCTGCGCAGAGCGTGGTCCCCTCGCGGTTCGGTCCTTCCGGGACAGACGAGTGGCTCGCTTCCACTCGGCTCCGACTAACCAAGTCAGAGCTCTTCCGAGGCTCCGCCGAGTTTGATTCGGCCGAGCTCGTTCACAACCCTGTGCCCTCCACCAAAGGATGGACGACGGCGCGCGAGCGCTTTTACAGGTCACCGAGCGCAGAGGCTGCTCACTAGAAGTGTTACGGCACCCGGGCTATCCGACGTACCGGCCTGCTTAGTTTACGGGGCTTTCTTTCGCGCGTAGCGAGACTTTGTCCTACCCGGACCGATCTAATCTCTTGGCGCTACCAGTCAATACCCTACAAGCTATGCCTCTCGAGTATCGCCGGCAGGCATAATCCAGCCCTATGCAGGGACTTACCGGAAGAGTGTACACGTGTCTTGGACTAGGAAAATTCTGCTCCGTTATCTTCTGGGAGCCTTTTCGGCTCCTCTTATTTAATCCTATGCTTCTCATACAAAAATCTAGTGAAATTTAGTCGTTTCGGATCTCTACCGACCCTTCCGCTGGGTTCAGGCGACCGATGAGCTCAGCGGCTATCCGGATGGCATCATCCGGACAGATCGCTGAGTGCTTACCGTGATCATTTGTTCCTAAGCTCTGGGTTATCAGACCGAGCCGATTTTTGATCTAAAGTAGGTTGACGTATGGTCGAATCTGGAAATCCCTACACCACAAAGGTCATACGGAAGTGGATCCATTCGAAGTAGGAAAGCCAGGTGATCTGGGAGCCTCGTCCGTGTTCGGGCGCAGATCCTATATCGACGACATTCTAATCCCGGCGGAATCGTGGGATCAGTTGTGCGAGAGAGTGACATCCCTACTGGAGGTGTGCACTAAGTGGAATCTCTCTATCAGCGTGGTGAAGAGTTATTGGGGGATGCGCAAGTTGGATTACTTAGGTCATCGAGTCTCGAAGGAGATATTTGAGGCGAATCCTAAGGACCTGTCTTCGTTGGCAGACTTGGCCTTCCCACAGTCGCTACGAGCGATGCAATCCTTCTTGGGCAGTTAGAACTACTACAGTCGGTTCATCGAGGATTACGCACTGTTTGCTGCAGTATTCTATGAATTGAGGGAAGTGGATTTTGCTGCGATGGCCACTTCGGCTGTCCGGATCAAAATCCAACAAGCGCTGGCCCTAGAGATTCCGGATCCACGAGGGAATCCAAGTAGTACGACGCCGGAAGACGACCTAAAACAGGAACTGGACACCCCCTGCCAACGGGGAGAGGATCCAATCTGGACAGAGCTGACGAAGGAGTGCTTGGAAAAGGTGGAGCCTCGGTGGACCCGAGTTCAGCACGCATTCGTGAAGCTAAGGATCGCGACGACGCCCCTTCTCCGCCATTTCGATCCGGAACGTCAACCTACGGTTATAGTCTATGCTAGGGATTGGGCAGTCTCAGCGGCTTTGGTACAAAAACATGAGGGGATCTGCCATCCGGTCACCTTCATCAGCCGAGCGCTAAAGCCGAATGAGCTGAATTACGGAGCGGTGGAGAAGGAAATACTCGCGCTCCTGCGTGTGTTGGATCTCAATTACAACCTGCTGGTGGGAATATCCATCCGGATCTTGACTCGACACTCTACGCTCGCTTGGTTGTTCAAGTCGGCCGGTCTACAAGGACGGTTGGGACAATGGGCAGCTTACTCTCACCTTGGACACTGGAAATCGTGAAATGTTCGAAAGGGGAAGACGAGATCCTGGGAGTTTTGGCCGCGAGCATCACACCCATAGCCAAGATGGACGAAGCACTGACTAGGATCGCTCCTAAGAAAGAACCCAAACGCCGGATCCATATCCTGATCCCGACGATACAAGTGGATAAGGATCTGTACGGCCTGAGTTTTGATAGATCTGCTCGCGTGCGACGCGGTGGAGGGGCATACAGTGCAATACTGTGGAAACTGCCCGGATGGGAAGTGGTAAGGACCAGATCCACTTACGCGGAAGGACTCACCGTCAATGAAGTAGAATATAACGGACTCTCGCTGGGTTTGGATCTTCTAAAGGAACAGGATACGAAAAGGCTAGTGATATGTGGAGATTCAAATTTGGTGATCAGACAGGTGCGAGGTGAGATTAACTGCAAGGCCCCGGCACTAACGCTGTTACGGCAAAAGGTGACGATCCATCTGCGTGGTTGGATGAATCACGAGCTAGTACATGTCAAGCGAGATTGGAATGCCAGTGTGGACAGTTTGGCCAGTGCCGCTTTACGAAATCAATGTGGTGTTGAGGTGGAGAGAGAGGCCGCGCGTCAGGATCTCGTCACGTTAAACCGACTAGACGAAGTGGTGGTGGTTGGATCCGTGAAAAGGACAGTCCAGGTAATGGCTGCCACTAGATCCAGAGGGAGGATTGGATCCAGCCCCCAGATTCTCGATGAAACATTTGTGAAGGGAGTCCGCATTGAGCGGATCCTCAAAGCACATAACGAAGAAGCGTGGATCTTGGGACTAAAGAAGTATCTGATGGGAGAGGTACAAAACCTGAGTCGGGAGGATGCCAAGTCCTACAGTATTATCGCTACGGATTATGCAGTGGATCTGAATGACTTGCTCTTTTATTGTCCCCCTACGAAAAGTGTCAACGGGGATCGAGACGGATTGATGAGATTGGTGATGCCGAAAAAAACAGGATGTCCTACATCACTATCACGCTAGTTTCAAAGGTGGACACCAGTGAATCGGTCGGACCTACCAACGGATCCGGGAATGTTTCCACTGGAGGGGACTATTCAAGAGTGTGCAACGATATGTCGGTGAATGTGTGGATTGTGAGACAGGCAAGGGCAGACCCACAATCGAAGGGAAGTCTCCAGGGAATGTCCAAGCGACTTACCCGTTCCAAATCATAGCCATGGATCACATCCTCTCGTTATCCAAGTCGTTCGTAGGAAACACAGAATTGTTGATCTGGGTGGATCTGTTTACCCGATACGTGATAGCCAAAGCTAGCGCGTCCAGAACTGCACAAACCATCGCCAAATCGTACGATAAGTGCGTTTTTCGGAGATTTGGTGCTATTGAGATGATTCGATATGATCGGGAGCCAGGCTTCATGTCTGATTTCTTTCGAGCCTTCAACCGGATCCTGGAGCAGAGACAGCGGGCGACTATGGCATATCGTTCCCCAAGCCAATGGATCGGCCGAACGCATGATACAGACGATCACGAGGGCGCTCAAGATGTATGTTCAGGACTTGGATCAGAGGGATTGGGATGAGTACGCAGAACGACTCACCTTCGCAATGAACACCGCCCAGGACAGGATCCAGGGCGATACTCCATTTTACTTGGTACATGGGTGGGATCCTAAATCTACCCTAGAAGCGACCATTCCGGTATGTAGCACCAAGAAGAGGAACCGAGGTCCAAGACGATGGCGATACCAAGTCCAGCAATATTACCGGCAAGCCAGATCCCAAGTGAACGACCGGTTACGAAGTGCGATACAGGATCGAGCGGATCGACACAGCAAAGACGCTCGTCTACATCAAATCCAAGTTGGATCGCAGGTGTGGCTGTATTTGGATCGGGTGAAGGAAGGATACGCCCGTAAACTGGCTCATCTCTCGCATGGACCGTTCCGAGTAAGCGAAAAGATAGGGAAACATGCGGTGAAGTTGGAAACGGCAGGTACCGAATATCGCTTGTTTCCCGTGGTACACGTATCCAAGCTGAAGCTGGTCAAGGAATATCCGGACCGGCCGCAAACGCGTCTTTCGGTGGATGAATCCAACCGGGTGGATTTCGACGAAGTCCTCCTACCGGAAGATAGTTGGAATGTGGATCTCGAAGCCGACGAGTTCGAAGTCGAGAAGATCGCCGATGTGAGGTCAGGGAAGCGAACCAGATACGGACGGAATTACCGTGAATTTCCGGTGTACTGGCGCGGATATGACGAACCCAGTTGGGTAGACGAGGCAGATCTGAACTGTGGAGCATTAATCTATGAATTCTTGCGGGATCGTACGAATCGAAACAGATTCGGCGTGATACAGTCTCATGAAGAAGACTAGGGAGAGGATTCATGGGTGTGAGTCAGTTATGTCGATGGGAGGATGAAGAAGGACCCATAGGAAGGGTGTGGGTCAGGAGGAGGAAGATCACTTATGTGAGCCGGTCGTATTGGAAAGAAAGAGAAGAAGAATCCCCAGGAGGGGTGTGGATCAGGAGGAAGAAGTGAATGTTATACACAAAGAGTAACGTTTTACGTGCAAAGAGTCCCGAACCAAACGCGAGTTTTTCGGGGGCTCGGACCGTACTGGTCTGACTGAGACTCGGCCGTAAGAAGTGAATTCGGTCCAAATCCGAGCGCAGATCCAACCTCGATCCAGAGATTAGCCCAGATCCAGCGTACGCTGAAAGGGTGCATCCAGCCCAGATCC